>NW_005842494.1:662413-695027 GCF_000455745.1 Alligator sinensis | reverse complement strand
GCCCCCACCACCCCACCCGCTCTTTGGGGAATCCAACCCAGCATAAATGCAACTCAACAGATTTGTTAGGGTCTGGACATGCTGTCCTGCAAGCCTCTGTGATCTGTGTTATTTCCTGACAGTTTTGTGCAACACAAAGGTACCCAACTCCGCAAAAACTACCAAAAATCCCTGGCTGAACTCTGGGGCTTTGTTTTTATCCAAGCGGCAGAGCGAGGTGCAGGTAGGGGAGGGCTCAGTGGAGCGGAGATCTCTCATCCAACCCATAAAATCACTTGGGGATCTCACACCCCAGAACAGAACACAAGCATGGCAGATTTTGTTTTATTTATTTGGCTGTCTACTCCACTTCCATGCTGTATTATGCCAAGCACAAAGCTCTGAAAGCAATAATCTAAAACACAGCATATATGTTTGGACCCAGCATCTTCCTCCACCAAACAGTCCCAGCATGTCCCCTTTTAGGAGTGCTTATTACATCCTTCTACAACCAACAACCCTATTACTTCCTTCTTCCTTTGTCTTCAGAGAGAAATGGAGATTTTTTTACATTTACTGAATGGGAGCTAATGAGATGCATCTGGTCAGGATGAGTCAGTAAGGCAGCTCCATCTCTCAGCCTGGCTGTTTTTTGGGGGAGCGGGGCGGTTCTGCTCCCCGGCAGAAGAGAGAGGCTCTTACAGAAGTCTCTACCACCAGGCAGGGCTAAACTCTTGCTACCTTCACCCTGACCCATGTCCATGTGGCCAAGTATCTAGGAAAAGCAGCAGCATCCTTTTAATGCTTGCCCACTTCTAAGCCCTGCAAGGCCTGCCTTTCATCCCCTGTTCTAGGTCTCCTTCTCCCAGACTGTACCATCGATGCAATCAAGACCTGGGAGCCACACTGAATCAGCCCAAACTTGTAGCAGGGAGAAAGAAAAGTCTGCCCGTGTTAGGCTTTTTCTTAAGGCCATGAAAGTTTGGAGTTGTCTTCCTGAATTTATGAAACCTCCCGAGAAACGTGTCGGAGGGAGGGGGTACCTCTGCAACTGGCTGAGCTGTCTCCGGGTGTGGGTTGATTCCACCTCGCTTGCTTTGTACAGTCCGATAAGATTCATTACCTTGGGGCCAGGAGCAGCGAGATGTACTGGCTCACACTCCTGACCTCTTCTATAGGTCACCAGCCTGCCAGAAATTCCCTGGAATTATAAAAACGGTCACCAGAAGGGCAAGCCTGACACGCTGCGTGGTACGAAGTTTAATGTAATCTATTTGGAGCAGCCTCATCCAGCCCGGTCCTTCCTCTTGACAGCGAGTCGACCTCAACACACACCAGTTGCAGGGAAAAGGGCAGATGGAGAGTTGGTCCACTGGAGAAGTGTCTTATCCTGAACTGTGCAAGCAGGTATGCACCTTGTCTGCCTCTCTCCACCGGCACTGGTTGGAAGCGTTTGATGAACCAGCCCCAGGCAATTCACCAAGCCTGTCAGCAGGAGCATGCAGATGCTGGTGAAGCCCAAATTGGGACAGGAGAGGCCTCTCAGCTCCAGGACGGCATTTCTGAGCAAGTCAGAAAGACAGCTCGGCTTCAGAACAGTTTCTTTAACTAGGCACCACCGTGCAACCATCTCCCCACACCTCCAGCACCTCCGAGTTGGGGCCCTTTCCTTTCCAGATCTGAAAATTTGTGGCACAGACTTAAAATCGCACCAATTAAAGGAACAAGTCCCACTTTGCAGCCCCTGCACACACAGGGATCAGGATGAATGCTATTCGCATGCAGCATGGTTTCCACTAGACCCTGCTCTGCCACTCAGACCAGTTACTGAGTGTGAGGTAGGTTGTATTTATGCTATTTCTACAGGTAGCAAAAGCCCCAGTGCTGTGAGAATGGCTTCTCCTCTGAAGCCAAACTCTGTTCCTATGGAGGAAGTGGTCCATCTAAGACTGGTCCAATGCCTCCTTCACTGGATGGATGCCGGTACCTTGAATTGCATGCAGCTTGGCAAGGGTACAATTCCACGGGGTCTCAAAGGGTGGGATTAGCTCCTGTCTTCATCTCTGCACATTTGGCTGCCAGCTTTATGGGCACCAAAAGTTTGGGGTGTTTCTCTCCAGATACTGGTCTCCTCTTAGCACATCCAGTTCAACGACACACTTCAGAATCTGTTGCAAACTGAAATTACACAGCTTGACTTGAGTCAGTTGTTCTCTTATTGCAAGATAAAAGCAATTACTGGGACACCGTGGACTTCAGTTTTGGGTGTTTTTTTATGGTTTAAATTGTAAGAAATCAAGTTAGAAGGAATTAAACTAAAGAGACGTTTGACAACTCGTCACACATTGGGCTTCGAACGGTTAATTAGGATGCTACTAGAATTACAGGAGCTGTTTCCCAGTCTTTGTTTCATTCATGAAAATGAGGAACTGATTGCAGGAAACAGCCAGGCACAATGAGAAGAGGTGGGCTGCTGAAGCCGCAGGTGCAGTTCTGCCAACACATCTATTTTGCCCCAAGAAGGCTACTACTTGCCCGCTCCGAAGACAGAAATCCGTCCCGCCCTGATGGTTGTCTGCAGGAACATCCAGCAGGGGCTCTTGGCACTCATCACTTATAGTTTCATAGTTGTTGGGGGCTGGAAGGGACCTTGCACATCATCAGGTCCAGCCCCGCTGCACAGGGGCAGGAAAGACTGCTGGGATCATTTGATGGGCATCGGGATGTTTTTTGAAGATCGTTAAGCTAGTTCTCAACCTATAGATGGTGCAATGACAAAGGGAGCTACAGAAACCAGCCCTTTCCAAGCCGTAGCAGCACCATGCACTTGACTGTAAGGACAGAAGTGATTAAGCAACTTGGACAGTGAATGTTAGTTGTTAATACACCTGCAGCTATTAACCCCTTGAATGGCAGGCTTAAGACAGGCCTCACTTTTGGATTTCACTGCCCATTCCACCCTTGCTCCCTATGGGAACCCACTTTAATTCCTCTAAACCAACCATCATCACAACCTCCTTGTAGCTGTCCGTCTAGCAGCCAGAATCAATAACCGCTTGTGACCCCGATAGCTGCCCTCCCTGTTCTGTGTGGCTGCTTATTCATGGGGATGGTATTTTCCAGGCTTGGGCTCAGCTTTCTGAGAAAGAACTTGGAGGCCAAAGTACAGCATTGTAACTATTGCTTCCTCCAGGACGGGGATAGGGTGGAGGAGGGGAAGAATGAAACCCAGCTGTGAAAAGGCATTTCCCTGATAACAAACATAATTGCATGAATTATGCACAAAATTCGCTCTTATTGTCCCGGCCTCGGATGTTGTTTATACAACCCGTGTACCGGATGAGCCTTTCCTCTCTTCCTCCCTCTCCCTATCTGTCCCTTACACACACGCCACACCAGTCTGTCTGGGATAAAGGGAAGCTCAAAACCCCAATGAGTACAACTTTGGGCAAGCCCTTTCCTCGCAGTTGTGACAGTACATGACACTTTTAACCAGCATGGTGTAGTGGTCTGAGCAGGAGACCTGGCTCTGCCACAGACCATGCATAAACTCACTTCTTCTGCAAGTGGCGGTTTACACAGACTGCCACCCTGGGGAGCTTTGAGGTTCAAGGGGTGCAGATGCCCTTAAGACAGTGGTTTTCAACCTTTTTTTCGTTTGTGGACCCCTATAAAAATTTCAAAGGGAGGCACGGACCTCTTTGGAAATTTCAAATGAAGTTGCGGACTCCCCTGAGTTGTAAGCGTGGGTATCCACATACTTTTGATTGATCATAGTCATCTTTTGGGGACCCCTCAGACTGTGGACCCCCAGGGGTCTGTGGGCCGCAGGTTGAAAACCACTGTTTTAGAGGAAAGCAGCCACACACACACACACACACACACACACACACACATTGCTGGCTTCCTCTCATTCAGCAAGGCAGAATATGGTCAGGCACTAGATTAAGAGTCAGGAGACCTAGCTAACCCAGGTTATGCCACCCTGGGCAGGTCACTTCATTGCTCAGGGCCTCCATTTCCAATCCCACTCTTGTCTGGATACATGGTTGGCAGGACAAAGCACCTGTGTGTGCAGCACAATGCAGTTCCTCAGCAGAGCCAAGCAGATCCATCTGTGAACTGCAGCCCAGGGATGCTTACACACCGCAAGCTATGGTCTGGCATGCCTGGGTCAAAGGATGGCTTCCCTGAATCAATGGCACAATTCTTACTGACTTCAATGGAGCCAGAATTTCTCCTTAAGCTCCTCATAAGGCCCCCAAGACAGATTCTCAGCTTACTTCTACATCAAAATTGCATCCAGCTGTTCATCTCGGCAGGATGCATTCACCTGAAATTTATGTCCCAACCAACCTGAAAAAGAGAGGCAGCAAAATTCATAATCAACCTAAAACACCTCGGTGGCAGAAATTAGACACCTTTTCTTTTCACCGTGCTGTTACCTGACACCTGTTATCTTATAAAGTGCAGCTGGCAGCTATTCAGCTTTAAATGTACTGCTGCAGAACAGCTTCTAAATTACCGTGCGTCAAGAAGGAAGGTGCACGGAGAGGGAGTTATTCGCTATGAGGGATCCGGACTGGGGGAAGCACCGTGCACAGCAGACCCCGTGCTGGTGTCTGCCTGCCTTGAGGAAGAAAAAAAAATGCTCGTCTGCTTTTAAAATCTTAGAGATGCTTCATTCACGGTTTGCAAGGGGAAGGGTGTTGTTCAGACTCGGTGCTGTAAAAAGCATCCTATATTAGTGGTTATAGGACCTGCATCACTGAGGGCCTCATTGCCATGAATGGCATTTCGCCCACACGGCTTCCCAGTGAGCTGGGACTGTAGAGGTGGAAGAGGTACAAGTGCATTGAGAGACTTGCCCAAGGTTATCGTGCAAGTCACTGGCCAAGCTAACAATGGGATCCCTGGTCTCCCAGGTACCAATCCCAGGTAGCCTGCCCCATGGGACATTATGGAGGAGCATCAGAGAGCAACTCGGGACCGGAGGAGAAGTGGTCGCTCCTCACGGCACCACTCTAAGAGCCGCGTATGCAGGCGATGAACCTCAGCTTCAAATTAAATGAGTCCCCAGCCACCCCATTAAACAAAAACCTGAAACAAGAATCCTTTGTCTGTGCCCGCCCCGTCTGGGAGAATGGCGTTCGTTATCCTGACTGCTCCCCACGGCAGCAAGCTGTATTTACACAGTAGCCACGGTGCCGTTACCCAAGTACATCAGGAAGTTGTACGTTTGTTAAAATTAAGTACTGAAATGTGGAATCCCCAACTGTGCAGCTATAGATTTCACTCCGCCAGCAGCGCTGCAATTATGAAGAACATGCAAGTGCCTCTACGCACATACACACACAATCCCTGTTTGGACGATGCTTTCTGGCTCTGTAATAAATAATTCCATTTCAGAGGGGGATTATCTTTTCAGTTCACGAGCAGGAGCCATAGAGATGCTGGCTTTTATGCTGCCCATCACAGCTCTTACAGTTCTGGGGCACGAGAGGTAAAGGTGAGGCGAGGGAGCAAGGAAGCTTTCTTGCATTTACCATCAAGACAGGGTGTCAGGACCCATGGGATCCATGTTTTAGCTCTGCTGCTGACTTGATTTCCCTCTGCCTTCCCCAAGGTTACAAAATGCATCGATCACCGCCTGTAGCACAAACAGGTGGATAGTCCAGTAGACACAGACTCCTGCCCCCTCGTCTCTGCTGGTTCCTCGAGGAAGACAACAGAGCCCAGGAGATCCAGCAGACGTGTTGCTCTGCTCCAGCTTCTAGCCGCCGGTTGGATAACTGGAATCGCCACGGAGGGAAATGATTTAAACAACATCAATTGTAGGTGCGGCATTTGATCGGCAATAAGGACATAGAAACGATGTAAACCCTTAAATTAACAACCAAACTAAACCAGTTATGCTAACAGAGGAGGAAGCCTCATGCTGCTGAAGAACCCTTTAGCATCCATCAAAGCAGCAGAGCTTCAGATACAGCCCTGAATGGACATATAGGCCATGAAGCGTAGCCAACCTTAGCTTTGTCACTGACTGGGGGGAGGCGACGGTCTCTCTGGACTTCCATTTACTCATCTGCTAAACTGCCTCACTTGGGTGTTGGGAGCTTAATTAATGTTCATTGAGAGGCCTGGATGCTGCAGAAATGCAGAGCATTTGCACACACGTGACAGCCCCTCCGCAGCCTGCCACGGTGCGAGACAACCGGAGAATGCAAGGCAACCGGGGAGAGGTTGTGAGTCCTCCCCAGGGCTTCTCTGCTCAAGCCCTTCCACACTTGATCACTTGGGCCCTTTTGAGCTTGCACTGAAGAGAAGAGAGAGCTCACGAGCTCCCCACTCTCAGCATCTTCCCAGGGACACAGAGGAGAGGGCAACTTGCAGGACATCGGCATCTCTGCCGCAGCTTCGCTACATCGATTCCTACCTGAGGACGCGGCTGCTTTCTACTCATCCGCTCCCTGCTCCTCAACCCCGCTTTTCAATTTCAGAGTGCTGGCAGATCTCTGATTAATTCAAGCTTGTTTAATAACCCTTCTGTTTAGATGAAACAAGCTGTCTTGTTTCCTTTATTTTTAACACTGACTCTTGTTTCTTTGCTAAGGATCTTACTGTCATTTAAAAACTTCTCCCTCTCCAACCAAGCTGATAATAGGATGGAGAAAGCAGCTCCTTGGGTCTGCGTCTGACAACGATCACAAGTCCCAGCCCACAATGCCGGGGACTAGCCAAGGAGGAGTGGAGGGGATGATGCTGTTATGAGGACCCCAAAATCTTGCCCAGCACAGAGTAAACCTGTCTGTGAGTCTCCTTCTCTGTTATTATGGTGGTGTCGAGCAGCCTGGACGGCGGTCAGTGCTGTACGGAGGGGAAGACCACCCCAGACCCATGCACCTTACAGACATAATGGGCCACATGAAGGAGGGTTAAGACAACCAAGGCAGAGAGATGACTCTTTTTTGCAAAAATATTTATTTATATATATATATATATATATAGAGAGAGAGAGAGAGAGAGAGAGAGAGAGAGAGAGAGAGAGAGAAATAAATAAATATAGAAATAAATATTTTTGCAAAAAAGAGTCATCTCTCTGCCTTGGTTGTCTTTACTCTCCTTCACGTGGCACATTGCGTCTGTAAGGGGCATGGGGCTGAGGTGGTCTTCCCCCCTGTGCAGCACTGACCTCCATCCACACTGCTCGGCACCACCGTAATAATTGAGAAGGAGAATATATATATGTAAAATGAGGCAGAGAGACAATGTGAACTGCCAAGGAACAGAGCCCAAGTTGTCCCAATTTCTTGTCCAGTGTCTGTGCACTAAATCCCAGCGCTTCTGTAAGCACCTGCGAGTTTCCTTTTATGCTGCTCTGCCTACATGGGAGAAGCTCCTCATACAAAGCTGAAATGCCACTACACCACCTTCTTTAAACCCCCTGCTCTGCTCAAAGCAAAGGGTCCTGCTCATTGAGCAAAGGGTCCTAGACAACTCCTAACTAGGCCCGATACAGCCTTTCCACGTGGACTCTACTCCACCTCCCCTGCATTTGTTTCTTGCACCAAACCCCTCCAGACCGTAGGCTCTCTGGGGCAGGGAGCATCTTGTGCTCTGCTTGTCTACGGTTCCCAGCTCCTAACTGGAGCTGCTAGGAGTTGCCAGCAATACGTAGAGTTATAATACAACAACAGCTTTGCTTACTGAGGAAACACGTTTGAGAGTCTCAACTGTCTCCTGCCTCTTTCATTTCAAAGTTGCACTTGTCTGTAAAGCAACTGAGTCATTTCCTTCCCACCACCGGGCTATCGGACCAGATCCAGCAGGGAGCGGAAAACAATAAATCCTTCACGGATTGGGAGGGCCGCGTTTCACAGGGCCGCAGCGGGACCTGCCTTGCTCCAACCTTCCTAGAGCTCAGGACCGTCTCGCTTTGGGTCAAGTCTCATCTTCGGTGCTGCATCCCCACTAGTTCATAGCGCTCCGCTCTACCCCTGGACTGCTATGAACTGGGATGAAGCTGGCACGGTCAGTGACCCGTTGCATGACTTTGAGCAGTTCACTTCAAGTCTCAGCACCTTTATTTCCCTATCTGCAAAATGGGGATAATGATACGCATGTGCTTCTGTAAAGCATTTGCAGGCCGAGGGAGGAGAAGCAGATGAATCCCGCAAGTCCTTCCACAAAGCGCTCAGTGCTGCAGCAATTAACACCACACACAGATTAGGCTGGTAAGACGATTTTTGTGTCTGGTCACAAGAGTTGGTTGGGGGAGCCCCGGGGGGTCATTTTGTCCTCTTTCACAACCCCAAATCTCAGGCTCGGTTCATGAGTCCTGGCTGAAGCAAGCTTGGCACATGTGCGGCGGAAAACAGGCAAAATTAGTATTTAGGGCAGAAAGCAGGCTAAATTTTGCTGGTGAACCCCAGAGCGCTAAGTGGCCCACAGCAATGCATCTCGCATAGCCATGGAGAAAGTTTTCCTGGATCCAGGCTCAGCCCTGCTTCCATGGACTTCAGCAGAAGAAAAATCAAGCTCTATAATATGCATAAGGCCGAGAACAACATTCGCCAAATGAACCAAAATAGAACAGAAAACAAGCTAAATTACAAGGAAATTAACCTTACATCCTACTCAGTCACGATGGCTGGGATAGATAGCCTGGCAACACATGGTGTTTATAGGTGGGGATGGAATGAAATGAATTGTCATGAACAAATTTATGAGTCAATATTTTGCTTTTCTTCGTGTCACACTTTGCACTACTTGGGAAAAAAAAAAATCTCAAAAGCTTTTTATCTTAAAAGGAGGAGGGAAATGATGTCAGGGTACAGAGGATGCTTGATTTCCAACTCCAGTTTCCAATTTGGGCTTTGCAGCCTAAATGAAGATTGATGCAATTAAAATGGTGGCAAGCTAAAGACACTTCCCCCACACCCCTGTACTGAGGACAGTCAAAGAAGTTCCCATCTGCCTGCAGTTTCTTGGGACTGCCATGTGCTCCCTATTGTAGGGTACTTGCAAGTGTGAGCACCGGTCCTTTTAACATAGGAACAGATGTTCTTTTGACAATTTGGCCATAAGTGTCATTAGAGCAATTCCAGGGCAGTCAATAGCTTTGAAAATACAGCCCTGGTCGTGGCTCCTCAGTTGAATTGGTTTGCAGTTTTTCAATGACACTTAAAAAAAAAAAAAAAAAAACAGACCAAAACAACCCCCCAACAGCTCAGGGAATGCAAATGTGTCAAAAACCACATCTTTAAAGGGAAAGGTTCAATTAAGGAAGCAATCCCCTCAAAATATGCTGAAAACAGGTTTGAAAGTATAGAAAGGTTTTGCGGTGATGTTTTCTAAATGAAGAAAAAAACCGCTGATTTTTGGAGTTCAAAACAACTTCTCATATAAAAAGTTGAAGCATTTATATTTTATATTAAAAATATAAGCAAAACTTACGGTTGATTTTTG
This sequence comes from Alligator sinensis, assembly GCF_000455745.1. Lineage (NCBI taxonomy): Eukaryota > Metazoa > Chordata > Crocodylia > Alligatoridae > Alligator > Alligator sinensis. The sequence continues at coordinate 685,580 of NW_005842494.1, read as the reverse complement.
TTGTTGCTTATTTGCCTGGACTTTCAGTTTCCAAAACCTTAGGGGTTTGGTGTTTAAATCTGCCTTCAGGCCTGAAAAATATTGAACTCTCAAAAAATGTTCAGAGGATGGGGAGGGGGGAAAAAAAAAAAAAAAAAAAAAAAAAAAAAGATATCCTGTCCTGCTCTAGTATAGTGAGCACCGGAAAACCTGGCCCTGGGTTGATTCATGTGCTGTATTTTAACCAGATGCCTAGGACCTCTCTGAGGAAGGGATGATCTTGGTGTTAACTCGACGGCTTCTAGGACGGCAGGACCACGGGGGTCCTAAACACCATAATCATACAAATTATGTGACGTATCAGCAAAGTTAGTGAGATGTTGATCCAAAGGGATGACTGATTCTGGTTGACCAACATGATAAATCTCAAAAGAAGTCTGATTTTCAAGCAGGACATTCAAATCTCTCTAGTCATCTTAGAAAAATTCACCCTCGATGGCCACGAACTAGCCCGACACTGAACTCCTTCCATATACATCACCAAACCACTCCAGGGTGCTAATAAAAATAGCCACTGCTGGCCCAAAACCAAATGGAAAGGGCCATGCCCAACCTGCAGCATCACTCCTCATCCCACCCAAAACTTTCTGGGACGAAAGCCTTGAAACGGAGTTTCCCGGTGACCTTCTCTCCTGGGAGCTGGGTTTTTATTTTTTTTTTTAAACAAGCTACAAAACATGCTCCCAAGTCCTTCAGTAGCAGCTGCCTTTGTCCTTTCCCGAGGATTAGTTCTAGCGCTTCCCAGATCAGCCGCAGACAATCTGTGACCACCTCAAAGCCAGAAAATGCATTTGGTGGAACTGATGGCCCAGAATTGCCCATGCCACACAATTTCTACGCCTTGAAAAGCCCCATTATGTGAGCCCTTGCATCTGAACATCATCACACACAGAGCAGACAAGCAAGCAGGGCCCCAGGCCCTTGCTTCCAAAGTGTTTGCAAACTTGGTGTTGTTGCTATGAGATTTTAAAGCTCAAAAGGCCAAAGCTATCACGGCCTTAGTACTCGGCGTGGATCCTGCTCCCCCAAGGCTCGGTGTCTAAACAGAGTCGAAACCAGTGCACCAGTCGGAGAAGTGCTCGCCACCTCCGCCCGAGTTCATGCATCACTCTGCAGAAAGCTCGGCGCAGGTACTGATGGATGGCCAGTAAAGGGAAATGGAGCTTCTGCTGCGGCGCCACAGTCCAGCCCAATGAATTATTAATGCCACCAATTTTTCACCCAGCACTCACACTTTTCATAACAGGATCCCCAAGCAAATTATGCTTCTGCAGCCCTGTGAAGCAGACCGGCTTCAACCCAACTCTCAGGCAGGGAAATGGAGTGGTAGAGACCAAGAGCGGTCAGGGACAGATTGCAAGCTCTCTGTGCCCAGAGTCGGGGCAGACTTTGAGAAGCTTTCAGCATCCTCCCACCCTCCCGTCTCATCCTTTGACTACAGCCACTTTCATTCCCCCTCCCCCACACCTGTCTCTCACCTATTGACCACCTCAATTTACATTTTAATTGACTGGATTTCTTGCATGCACAGTGGCCTCTGGCTGCTTTAGCACTCCATCCAGGAAGAGCACACGCCATCTGTAGACACTTCCTCAGCCTGACAAAGGGTGTTTGCACCCGAAAGCTTGCTAAGAAGAATTTTTCCAACTATATGAGTTGGTCTAATAAAAGATACCAGAGTTACCCAAAGACCCTTGTCTGCCTATGTCTTTAGACCAACACGGCTACAACCAATACCCCTGAAACAGCTCCCCTTTAGGCGAGTGATGATTCCTATGACACGAGCCCCTGAACCCTTTCCAAGATCCACCCCTGCTTGTTGGCACTGACCCTTGATGGGCAAGTCACAAAGGCCAGATGTGTCAAAAGCCCTGAAAAGACTAAGCAGGAAGCCAAGAAGAGAGTCCAGATGTTTCTTATGACTTAACACTGCCTTTAAACACCTCAAAGTGCCAAAAAAAGTGGATTGGGCTCTTCTGGGGCAGTGCTGCTACAGGGGAAGTTTGCATCTCTACAACTTAACATGCTAGCGGCTTCCGACACCTCTGGGCTCTTTAACAACACTTGTGTCCACACCATCTGCTTGAGCAGCACTGCTCACAAAGCCAACGATGCAAGCAGCTACAGGATACCATTGCACCCTGAGGCCATCTCTAGCTACAGCAGGGGCGAGGTTAATTTTGGGCCCACAATCCTACTAGTCAGGGAGAATTTGACCTTGGACCTTTCATCGCTGAGACTTTGCTGCGCTGCAGCGTTGGCTCCTTCCAATGCTGCAGTACAAAGACGGTGACATGCTTTATCCCCAGCACCAAACAGAACAATGGCTCAAAGTTTCTAACTCCTGATGCTACTTCAAATCCACCGGGAAAAAAAAATGTTTAATGGGTAACTAAGCATTTTCTTAAATCACCAAGAAATTGCCTCTCTCTGTTCTCCCCGCAGCTCTTAGGCTTCCACTAAAAAATTCAGAGGAAATGCACTGGCAAAAAGTATGTCTGAGTAACATTCAAGATAGCGATAAAAAACAGCAAAAGGCAGGACATTTGAGCAGAAGGTCAGTGCTCCCTCTTGTATTTTTGCCTTTCAGGGTATTTTGGCATCCATATAAGCTACGGACACAACATCAGTACTTCTGGGGCCTTGAGCATAACACCCTTTCTAACACAGCCAGCTTCCCTGCTCTGTCCCCCCAATCCCAACAGATCTCCTCAATCAGGAAACCAAAATACCAGATGGGATGAAATCATGCACACTGGCTAAGTCCCCTCCGAGGCAGCCAAAATGCTGCTCAGCCCTGCTTTTGTAGCCTTCTCAAGGAACTGGGCAGTCCAACTTCAGAAATGCATTTTAGTTTCCCATTTGAACAGCGCTGTCGATGCTTCTGGTACGAATCACAAGATGTGTCATATTTGGTGCTTCCCTTAAAGCTCAAGCTTCTGGAGCCATGAGAATATTACCTGCTGATGCCACAAAAAGTCAGTTTCTAGCCTTCCTCCACTAGAGAAAAAGAAACAAGGAAGGAACCAAAAACCCCCGAACTAACCCAAAGCTCTTAAAGTTTTATTTTTAAGTAAATCTCAACATATTGAGACCGACTGGCTGTTGAATGCCTAGCTCTGGCAGTGCTCCACGTGTAATGCGAGGGTGACTCTGGCGAGGTATCGCTCACAGGACATTTACGTCCGGTCCTGACTACATACAAGCTTGCATTGCTTTAAAACAAGCCTATAGCTAAAGCAGTGCAAGTGTTGCGTGTGTAAGGGTGTGTGCACTTCAACCTGCCCTCTGGTGAGATACCTGCCTCCGTGGGGGTGGGTTGTACAGCAACCCCAAAACACCAGTGGAGCTGCCATGGCAGGCCGCTCTGTGATCAGTCATGCGATGCATTTCAAGCTCTCCCTGGTTGATGACGCACGGGAGGAAATACCTCAACTAAAAGCCACAGTTTTGGATGCACTTAGATGTCTCTCACAGGCACTTATTCCCCAACTCACTAAGCCTGGCAATAACATGAGTAACCTGTTCCCAGCTGAGTCAGGGGCAAGTCAAGGTAGACGCGCTTCCTCGGAGGCCTCGTGCTACACAGAAAAGCAAGTGAGTAAGCAGCCAGTCACTGCTGAAGAGGTTTCCTGTTTTCTCCAGCCTCGCTGGGCTTCCTGACGCAAGGTAAAGGGCAGTCGGAGCGCTGATGCTCGGTGCTGACCTGCAGCTGCTGATGAGTGAATTAAAACTGCTGCTCCCGAATGCTGGTCACAGCCCGTCGGGAGCCGAGAGGGGAATAAGTCGTTTCCTTTAGCTGCATGGAGTGTGTCCTCTCTGTGAGCCATCATCCTCCCTCTGCCTCCACCCAAGGTTTTCCAGCCAAGGCAGAAAAAGCAAACTGCACCCACTGCCCCCTTGCTTCTCCCCATCCTGGGTTGGGTGAACTGACTTGCTTCGACAGGCTGCCCATGCAAGCTGAGTTCCTAGCATTGATTTTGCACTTGCTATAAAAGGTGAAAAACAGCTCGCAACATGATGCGGACTTTCCCCAGCTGTGAACTCGGAAAGCAAACCCGTTAACGGAGTCATCTAGCGTCAACCGGGTCCCTAAATGGAAGAAGCTACATGAGTAGAAGGGCCTGTTTTGCCAGTAGCACCGCATGGATGCTAGGGCTATTGCTGGCGTGTCGGCCAGGTGTGGGGAACATCTGCACTGCATCCAAGGTGGGCACCAGCTGGGTGCTGGCAGAGCTAGTCCAGCCAACCCTCTTAACACGGAGCAGCAAAGAAGTCCTGCTGCCACAACTCTATGGTGGCTCCTCAAACAGAAACAGTTATAGCTGCAAAAAGCACAGTTCTTGGGCTCTTCTTGATACAAACTGCTGAGACATATCAAGGCTCCAGCTAACATCGCTCTCCCAACCAGACGTGGAGGCCTGGCATTAGCCTCCTTTAAGTAGCTATGAGAACTCATGCTCCCCAGGGCCCAGCAACACTCCCGAGCTGAGCAAATGCTTATCTAGCACTCAAGGACCAGGGCTGGGGAGGAGGGGCAGCCTCACCAGGCAGCAAGGAAGGAGACTTTCCTTTCCTGTTTAGTTTTCGGCTTTGCATGAAGTCGTCTTCCTCGTACGTTGGAGCCACCCTCGCCCTGGTCTCCCACCCTGCCTGGCTGGGCGCAGACGGAGGGGACCGGGATCAGCTCCCACCCCTGCCACGGCTGCTCAGCCCCAGCTCATCTGATTGCTTCGTTAACGAGCGATAAGAAAGGAGCTGCCGCAGCTGAGGGAGGGCGAGGTGAGAGGTCAGCGTAATATTTACTCAGACGTCACCTTTCACTTTCAGGAGGTGGCGAAGGGACTTCAAAGCAGCCAAGGGCTGCGAGTCCGTCTCCTGTCTGCCGAGGAAGCCGGGCTCCTGCTAACACAAAGCCCCTTCCAGCCCAAAGCTCCTGCCAGGCAGGGGAGGCTGCGGTTCGGGACCGTGGGGTCAAGCCTGTTGCAGTCCCTCAGCTCTCCGTGCTTTATTCTGACCCATCCCCTTGCGCTCTACCTTGGGACCCCATCTTGCCATGCTTTAGAAAGCTGCTTCCCATCTCCAGCCCTGGGGGCACGTTAGAGCTTCGAATCGTAGAAAATGAGATCACATCCAGTCCAAAGCAGGGCCAGCCCCAACTAGACCATCCCAGCCAAGGCTTTGTCTACCTGAGTCTTTAAAACCTGCAAGGATGGAGATCCCACCACCTCTATGGGTACCTGTTTCTCCCTTCCAAGTGCCCATCTGCTGCAGGCCAAGACAACCAAGAGCTGGCAGGGATGAGTCGTGCCAGCTCTGCATCACCCAGCCACCACGTACCCGCGGCCTGAAAGCTATGGCAAGGAGAGCACTCGGGTCTCTGCGTTGCAGAGGCCAAGGTCGCTGCTCCATCGGATGAAGGGGAACCTCCATTAGCACTTTGAGCCGTGTGCCCACAGCGGAGCAACCCCAGTTGCACCCACACCTCTCTATAACTTGCAGCATGACGGCGTTTCCATCCCAGGTGAGGCTGACCCAGGTGCTTGGCTCTTGCAAGCTGCTGTCTATAGTCCAGCTACACCCGCCCCCCGCCCCCCACCAAAAAAAAGCATTTCTCCCATGTGGCCTTTAATTTCTGTCCACTCCCACAGCTTCTCCGCAGTCACGAGTGGGGAGCACCCCTCATCTGCTTCCCAGTTGCAGTGCAACGGTCTCCGCCTGCACGCTGGGCAAGCTGGAGGGTTGGGCCGACAGGTCTCAGCCAGGCTCACTATCACTTTTCCTTTTACGATGATCTGGACTTTTTTTATAATACGACTCTGATGCCTTTTATCTCCCGCTCCGAATGTAATTTCAACCCAGGCAATGCAGGATTAAACTTTCATAACATGATACATTTATCTCGCTTTTCATTCCCCACAACCACCTCCCCGTTCGGTTTCGCCCAAAGAGAGGCCGAGATTACACCGGGAAACATGAGATGGGAAATATCAGATCAGGAAGAGGGAGGCCACCTCTTTCCCAGTGCCCCATCTCTGGTCTGAGCATCTCCCCAAAGCAGCCACAATCGCTACGAGCTGGCAAAGTTAGGCTAGTACTACTTCTCCGCCCCAATGAAACACAAGGGTGGATTATAACCCAGGCAAAAGGCCCGGCAGAGAACACAGTGGAAGATTAGATTAGAGAGATACATCACTGACATGTGCTACACTCACTTATTTTGTCTCACTTTATTTTTTTTTAATCCCGTTAGAGCCATTTCACCACCGCCTGAGAGCATCTCGACGCCTATATTCAGGCCGCGGTAGGGAAGCAGAAGGAAACCAGGTTGGAGACCTTGCAAGAGCACACAGTAGTGACGGAGGAATCAGCCACTGTCAGCCAGTTTTGCTGGAAATCTTTACAAAACATTAAAATCTTACTGCCTCCCCACAAGAGCTATTTCTAGCAACGGGCAGGACTTGGCAAAGCGATGGGTCAAGCACTGCCGCTCATCTTCATGTTCCCTTTTATCAGAAGGGACCGGCGACTCTGAAGGGGATGGTAAAACCAGCCCTAGCAGCTTTCCACGCTGCATTTGGTGCTGATTTTTCTCTTCTTTTTTTTTTTCCCCCATCAAAAAAGCTGTTCTGTCTATTTGAGTCGAGCTGCAGGAGCCCCCCTCTAGCGGGATGAGACGGTATTTCAGGCCCACAGCCCAGGCGGATGCTGTCTCCCGGCAAATACAAGACCCTGCACAATCCAGCCAACTCCTGAGCTGGGAACTTACGATTTGGCCAGCTCGTTATTTCACTGCTCTGCTGCCTAAGCCCTTTTGGAGCTGTCTCGGTCAAAATTAGATTTGAGTTACGGACCTGAGGCTGGCAAAGGCAGGAGAGGAAAGATTACAGGGGCGAGGGGGCGGAAAACACAGCAAGCGTCTTGCTCAGACTGGAAAAGAAAACCGATCGATTGGAAAAAGAATCCAGAGCCTAAACGGCGGATGCTAAATTCCCTGCACGATGCCAAAGGCCGGGTGGCTCTACAGCTTCCCCCCCGTCCCAGGAGCCTCGACCGGAGAGCGTTGCAAGTGGAGCGGGCTCCACGCGCTCCGTTTCACCCGTATTTCTGCTTCCTACAGGAGCCCGACTCCCAATTCTGGAGCAAAGCTCCGGGCCGGGGAGAGGACCCTGCGTGGCTTTGCCACAGGTCAGCACGGCACCGTGCTGTGCATGCCACCGGCCCTCCTCTCTGCCAAGGGGTGCAGCACCCCAATGCACACCCAGCTTCCCTTGACCTACAGGGAACGGGTTTAGACACAGCACCCCGCACCTCCCCAGGACAACGCGCTGCCTGGGTCCTTCTTTTGTTCACACTTTCTCCCTTTATCTTTGAGCCAGTCTGCAAACCCTGGACAAAAACAACTTTCCACTACCCCAGCCTGAGATGCTTTAAAGTCCTGCAGTCAAATGAGTTTCAGCATCGCTGGGAGGCTGCAGAGAAAGCAGCTTGGAAAGCCAACGGAGAGGAGGTATACAGCTTGGGAAAGCAACCGAGGAAGCGGACAGACCCAAGTCACCTCTAGGATGCTCTGGGCCGTGAGCATAAAGACATGATGCACTTGGCCATCAACGCTTGTGGGGGGGAGGAAAAATTGGATGATGCCTCCCCGCCCTCTCGCCCTCCCTTTCTTTGTTGTCATCGCGGCCTCCTAGCCAAGCTGGTTAAGAGATTAACACTCTAAAAACCACATTTACTCTAATTAGCCATGAAATCTTTGTAACTAAGTGAAAAAATGTTTCCCTTGAGGGATTTTTGTCCATTCATCACTGTTTGAAATGTAGGGAGGGGGTCAAAGGTGAAGGGGGGGGGGCAGGGAGAGACAGAGAGAGAAGGACGGGGAAAAAAAAAATGGGGTGGGGTGGGGGGTGGGGGGGGAGCTGTTTTTTTTCCCTAGCTCACCAAATGGATGGTTCCTGAATTATTTCTAGTTAACAGACTGCAAACACAATGCTTGGGTCTCTTTATGGTTTGGTTAGCTTGGCTAGCAAGCCCTGCTTCTCCCATTTGCCGTGATGGACAGAAGTACATTGTGCCCCTGGCTATGTGTGCAGACAGCTGTGCGCCGCTCCCCCACGAGACAGCTGGGTGAGGAAGGGGCTCTGCCGGGAACAGGCACGCGGGCCCCTGCGCTGGATGCTTTCATTCGCCTTTTGCCAAGGGAAGGCGCTGGAGAAGAGGAGGGGAGAGGAGAGAGGGCAGGGAGCAAAGCCTGCCACAACTTAGACCCATAAATATTTCATCTCGGCAGAAGAAGACTGAATATATTCCTGCCAGCGCCTTTCTTGTGTATTTTAAATGTGTCACCGCCTTCCACTTCCCCCCTCCCCTGTTTGTGTGTTTCTTGTAACGTGCCCATGAAATAAAGATTAGCTGAATAATCAGGAGTGTTTAGAGATGCGAAAGGGCCTGTCTCAGGAGCGCTCTGGGCTCAGGTTCGTCTCTCTCGGTGTTTTCCCCACTCTTTTAAGGATGCCCGAGACAGAGAGAGGAAGCAATATTTGCACTTGCTACAAAGGCGCCGGGGCTGAATGGAAATGCCAGGGGGCAGATAGGCAGAGCGTTCAGAAATACGGGGATGAGGGCGAATTCCCCCTCCCCTGTCACATGGTTCTTGTTCTAGCCATAGAGGGGCCAATTAAAAGCGCTTGATGAGGGCAGGGTTTGAACCGACGCGTGCAAGTGCAGGGGAAATAGTGAGCGAGCATTGCTTAACCCATCCTGGCTGAACAAAGATACCTCTACGAAGAAAATTTAGAGCGTATTGTGCCAGTACCAAGAAGCAGTTACGGCATCTCCTCTTGAATCGCCTGTCTGCACGCACCATGCAGCATCTAGGCATCGTCTCCCACTTCTAACCATGACCTACGCAGCTTGCTGGCTCAGCTCTTGCACGAGCATATCAATGCTGAAACCTTCCCCAGACATTGGATCAATCCCAGGAGACACATCCAAGGCTCCAGGCTCAAACTGCATCAAAAAAGTTTCCAGAGCCAGTTCTGGATATCCCCAGAGCACTAAAGCTCTCGGGAGACAGTCAACGGGAGACTTCAGGCAGATCCTGCAAATCGAGACACCACAGCGTCTACACCACGAACTGCTCCAAATGTCATTTCCATTTAGCTGCTTTGCAAGCCAATTTGTCACGTCCTAATGCAATTTGCTGAAGAGAGTTAAAGAGCACAGGGCAGGAGGAGTCATCCTTTCTTCAGCATCATATACCCAGGTGGAGAGTGCTTGGGGTCTTTAGGGGTTTTAATATCTAGCTGTATTTCAGAAAGTTCAGTTTCATTCAACAGCTGAGGGGCCAGGGAGAGCTCAGGGTTAACTGGGAGAGCAAAACAGAGTGCAAGGAAAGCACTGGGAGCCGCTATTTCTATCAGATCCGTGGGTTCGCAAAAGCATCTGTTACCTGTTTCCACTGCACAGACTTGTTATAAGCCAGGGGGAAACTCTGCAAATAATTGGATCAAATACAGCTATAGAGGCAATGAAGAGTAAATTGGGTTGCTTCATCTTCCCACAACGAGCACGGCAGAGGAGAGAAGGGTAAGGTGTCTGCGTTTGGTTGCACGAGCCATTTTACAAGAGAAACCAGACATACAAGTGACTCTTAGGCTGGACTGTGCTTCCAAAGTCAAGGTGACTCTGCTCAGATCCTAAAACCACTCCTAACTATTGTATTTAAGGCCTTATGGTTTATGAGCAGAGACTGAAGGAGCATCTGGCAAAAGGCAGCAACATAGGACACACTTTTTATTTTATTTTTTTAACCAAGGCAAACATCTCCACATTGGGAAAATATAAGCATCAATTCTGAAGAGGGCACAAAGGCATCAGTCATTCTGTGGTGGAAGTAGGTCATTTGACTGAACTTTTAGAGATATTGATATCACCGAGGCCGTCCGGCACATGAAAGCAGACAGCCTGCCTCCCAAAACTCAGTCAGGGTCCATCAAACAGATTCATCCTACTAGAGAAATGTCAAGTGGTAGACAAGTAACGAGGAGGAAACCCTCCTAGAAACAGGATTGCATAGCACGGTACCCTATGAACAATTCATCCTTGCTTGCTGCTGAGCCAGTATCCTGAATACAGATCACGGAGGCATGATTTTTTCCCCACCTCTATCGCTCCTTAACCCCCCTGCTTTCCCTTAATGTTAACCTACTGACTTTCAGATGCTGCTTAAAACAGTGATTCAATGAACATCATTCATCCTGCCTTCAAGACCATGAAGTACTGGCACAGCTTGCACAGAGAAAAGGCTGGTGTTTGACCATACCAGGTGAAACCGGGGGCCGGATGAAGAGAGGACAGTGCGGCCCCTCACTGTACGTATAGACAAGCCTCTGTTATGATAAACACGCATGTAGCATCCAAGCAACTTTAGGGTTTGATGAGGCTGGAAACAGTCCCTGGGACCTAGGAATTTTTTCAGAAAAGCATGCACAGATTCCCCCTTCCCTTTCCCAGCTTCTGGAAAGGGATCTTGCAGGATCTGGGACCTTCACAGTACGGATATTATTTTTTTCCAGGAATCCTGAGTGCTGGCCAAAAAAAAAAAAAAGTCTCTCCTGGTCAGTGGCAACTTTTGAGGGGTTTTGTTCCCTTATGACGCACTGCCTTTCCCCAGTCCAGGACTGAATGGTAGGGAATGCAGCCACTTGGATTTAGGAAGGAATAAAACATATTGACAGCAGAACTACACTAAGGGGACAAAATAACAGGATGCCCAAACTGGATTGGGAAGGGTGGGGAGGGGGACAGACAGAGGGGAGCCTCACAGGACTTGCATTATCGGTTGAGATTTAGCTAGCAAATTAGGAAACCCCTCAAGATGATGCTCCCAAATCCAGCCTCTTCCAAGTGGAAGACAAACATGCTCCTACAGCTTCCAGCCTCAGCCAGAAAACAACCTGGATGCATGCATGCACCCCCCAAACCCCATCCCCAAGGACGTGGTGGGGGTCTTTCCCCGAGGGCACCTGGTGAGACTCCCCCTTTGGCAGCGGGGAGAGCGCCAAAGCCGCGGCGCTGGGAAAAGGTATTTGGGGGCTCCCTTCATGCAGAATAAGAGAGGGGCAGGTGCTAGCTGGAGGGCCCCCCCCCACCCCTTTGCCCACCCCGGCTGGGTGGCTTACTTACCAGACCTAAAGATCCTCTTCCGTCTGTCTCCTTGGGGGCTCTCTGCTTTCTCCCCCCACCCCTCCACCTCCTTGGATTTACGGAGAGGTAATCCAGTCCGACCCTGAATTCATTGAAATCCACCGCAAGTCACCAGCTACTTATCTGTATTCCTAAAGTCTCTCTGCTCTTCCTTGGAACGGCTCCTCCAGGCAGTCAGTCAGTCATTCCTCTGAAGCCCCTGTGTGGCTGGCTAGCCAATTATTCTTATTCTTTTTAATGGTCCTTATTCCTAGGATTCGCCCACCTAGACTTCTCCTCTACCCTCCCTGACATCAGCCATCCCGGGCTTCCTCTGCTTTTTTTTTTATTATTATTTTTTTATTTTTTTTTTTACAGTCCCATTTCCTTCACAGATCTGTTTTTTCCTCTCTCTCTCTCTCTCTCTCTCTGTGTCTCTCCCTCGCTCTCTCTTTCTACCAGCTGAATTTCACAGTAACTGTGCACTCCTTCTCCCGGCTCTAGGCTGGCACTGGAAGCTCATCCCCCCATCAGCAGCAGTCTGACTGCTAAAGCCTGCCTCCCTGTATTACCATGTAGCTCATTAACATACAGTCACTGGGGGTTAACTCTTCCGCAGCCACCAGCTCCAAACCGCAGGCCTTCCCCAGTGCCCAATGCTGGACCCTTGCATTTCTCTCTCCGGTGACACGCAAGGAAAGCGGCTCAAGGGATGCAGGTGCAAGCTAGAGACCTCCATTGACACTTGCTCCCCAAGAACCGGCTGAGCTGGACCAGCCACCCGCAAACTACCTTAAAGGTAAAACTCCAGCAAAGCACAAGGATTCAGAGGCAGGGCTGGGAAATGGGGGCTGACACACGGGTGCTGCCCACTCAGCCTGGTTTGCAAAGAGAAATGGAAAGGTGGGGATACCACCACCCCACCCCTGTCTACCTGCTCCCTGCTGCCCCTCACCAGGCTTTGGGAGGCTTCCCCAACAGGGATCCTCTATGCACCCGACATTGCTTTTGCCTTTTATTTTATATGCATGCGGACACATGGACAGAAATAAAAACGCAGTGAAAAATAGATTCGTAGATGTTAGGGTCGGAAGGGACCTCAATAGATCATGGAGTCCGACCCCTCATCAAGTCCGACCCCCTGCATAGGCAGGGAAGAGTGCTGGGTTTAGATGACCCCAGCTAGATGCAAATCCAACCTCCTCTTGAAGACCCCCAGGGTCTTCAGTAGGAACCGTTGCAGTTTCAAGGCAGCTCCTGTGTTAGGGCATCCATTTCCTGACCTGGCTACTAGCTAGTCATCTGGTTACTACCCACATGGGTTGGATTTGAAATGCGGAGAAAGGCTCCACAACCCATTACTCACCCTCTGAGCCATCCAGCACCTCCTAGTTGCCTATGTGCATGTTGCACTGCACAACAGGAGTGAGGAGATACAGGCCTGTGCTGCAGCTGTCATGCAAGGGATCTGAATGGGGCCACCTGGGTTCTCGTCTCAGCTGCTGCCACCCGCTTCCTACGTGAACCTGGGCAAGTCACAACCCCGGCTCCTTGCTACACCTTTTCTCCTTCAGTGCAGCAAGAGGGAAATGAGTTTTATGCAGCATTTGCATTCCCAGTACCTGGGTTGTGCTCCTGTCTCAGGGCGCTGGTTCAGAGCCCCTGGGGGGGTGGTTTCTGCACCTTGTATGCTCCTGGATGAATTAAAGGGGATAACTACACCTAATGATTGTGCTTGGGAAATTCCACTTCACAGGTCTGACTTGAGATGCAACTGGATTGGATTCAGACCCTTGCGCCACAAGGCAACGTGCAAGTGCAGATTCCTACTGGGAAGAGTAAACACAGACTGCAAGCAGCCCAGGGTCTACCATCCACATCCAACTCAACAGGCAAGAGGACTAGGAGCCGATCGCAGACCATCCCAACCCAAACCGTGCACCTGATGCAATACTCTCAGAGTAGATGAGCAACTGGGATTTCCACCTAAAAACTTCAGGCCCACCACAGCATACACATCAGAGGACCAGACTGTAGAAGCAGAAGATCCTGCCCCCCATCAGACCAGCTGAAGAAGGGGCTCTAGCCAAGTGGTGATATGTCAGTGAGTTGCTGGTTGCCAGAAGGGCTTTGAAGCCTTGTGGTTACACCGTGTTATGTTGGGGTATGTCTCTGGGACACGCAAGAGAGCACGAGTGGGGTAATATTTAAAACAGCAAGCCACTCTAGAGACTGACATGCTTTAAATAAAGCCAGGTCATCTGATTCAGATAATGTTCCCATCCCCAAAGAGGCTCAGAGGAGATGCAAAACAAATTATAAAATAAAGAGGGAACCATATGTACGGGAACAGCTGAGACTTGCAATCAACTCGGCTGCCCTGAGGAGATAGCAGACAGACCACGTAGCTGCTTATGTGGCTTCTCCATTCTTCCATATGGAGCTCCTGAACAATGCTCCCCTACCCTGAAGTGGGTGCAGGTGCTGAAAGCTGCTCTGGATATAGCAGAGGCAGGCTCACATGACTAGCTGGCTCTAAAAGCTGTAGCCACACAGACGTGCACTTCAAAGCAGCACAGCTTCTTCAGGAGCAATGGAGAAGTAAGGTCCTGACTGTCCCTGGACAGGAGATTCCAGTCTTTACTTCCCAACCTCTCCAATAAAGGCTTTAATCAAGGCATCTTGTCCCTAAACTAACACACCTACAGCCCTTAATCACGGCACACCGCTCACCGGGTATGCAGGAATAGTCAGGGGAAGAGATTAACTCTACTGAGGTGGCTCCCCAGCTATCCCCTGCCCACAGATCACATGCCTGCAGCTAACTAAAACCATTTGGGGGAAGGGAAAAAAAAAAAATCTCTTCCCTGAAGTCTCCAAGCCTCTCGAGGAGGAGAGACTCAGCCATGCACCGGAAAGGTCCTTTCCCTTGGCAGCACACTAGACAGGTGCTCAGCAGGTTGCTGCTTGCCCTCTTTGGCCCCGGCTGCTTTTTCCCTTTGCAGGAGTGCATGTTTGAGAAGGGTAGAAAGGAGATAAATTAAGCCCATGAGCTCATTCCTATTGCTCACAGGTAGTTTAAAGGTATTTCTCCCCTCGAGGGGACTACAACAGACAAGAAATCAATAGTCTCCCCAGGGAGAAAGCCACCCTGTAGGCAGTGAATACACCTCTCTAAGAGGAGATTTTCCCCATCTCCGTGTTCCCTGTCGCTCAGGAAAGGATTTCCTTGTTTAAACATGTTCCCTACAATTTTCCAGCATGAGGCGCTGGCCCAGCTCAGACCTCGCTCCTCTTCCTCTCAACTGCTTCACTCGTAGCTAGATTGAGTCTGGGACTGGGGATATTTCGGCACCCTGAAAGGCTATCTACAACGCAGCTATTCAGCTTGGGACAGGGACACGAGGCCGCTCTGTGCACACAGCGAGCTCTGCTCTTTCATTATTCTGCCCCCGCTACATTTGCTGCGTCTTGCATTCACAGCAAACGCCACTAAATCCCATTACAAATACCAGCCTTGGCTAAATGCACGTCCCACTAATGCAATTTCTCTTTTCGTGGGAAGCCGTACAAGGCGGGTCGGAGCATCTTAATCGCTCTCTCCTCTTGGCTGGACTGTCGGCATGCTGCATTCTGGTTATTATTTATTGATGGCCAATTGTTGTCAAGATGGAGAGTTTCTCTCTGGCTAATTACAGGATTGCTGAGCTAGGGGAGCAGCCCAAAAAGGGCAGCAGAGGAGGTCACACATATGATGCAGGTGAGGAGCAAGGGTCTTTCCCAGGGTGTGCACAAGAGCAAAAAGGCACCAGCCAGGATTCACCCGGGGTACTGATGCCAGTGAGTGTGAGCTGATGAATGATGCGTTTGGCTAGCCACTTCTCTGGCCATGCAGGTTTTAGGCAACAGCAGCCTCATACCCGAGTCAACTGTAGGTAAAATCCTTGTGTAAAGTTGTGTTAACCCATGCCCAAGGCCTGTGACAATAGTAGTACCTGGAAATTACAGGAAGCCTTTTTGCAACTGGAAGCATACAGCAGGCCTTCACCATAAGTATTTATCACTAGGAGGAGAACATGCTTTTGTGATACACTCCTATTACACACACACACACACACGTAGTGTGTATGTACTTGTATGTGCATTCAAGAGGTGTGTGCACGTGGCCTATTTGGGTCTGATGCCAGCATCTTGCAAGGATGTACTTGTTAGCACCTGTGTCGGTGTTTGATGCGGTGTTCGTGTCTTCCATGCAGGTCTCATTTGTGTCCTCCATCACGTGGCTCCGTTTCGTCCACGTGCTGCTGTGTGCTAGTACTGGGCATATCTGTTCCTAGGCATATGTGTTTGTGTATGTGTGTACTAGGCTTCGGGCATCTTGTCACTTTATTTTGAAAATATGCCTCCATGTCTCCTTCTTGCATTTGTGGAGCATTTGGTGCATTGCTGCCTCTTTGTTATATGCACAGATCCATATCTGTGAAGCTTGCGTGTGCAAGCTGTCCGTGTCCGTGCTTTCTGGGCACGCCGGACCAGTGTTCTGCATACAGGTTTAGATGTGCATCTACTTCTTTTGTGACTGTATATTTGCTTGTGTGGTCTGTTCTGCACGCATATACTAAGGGAAAACCAAGAGCACAGCACAGCATGGCCTCCCTTTCACCAGTCTTGCACCCTGAGCTGATGGCAACCTGCTTGACAGCCATGTGGACATGGGTGCCCAGTGCCTACATGGGAACTACATCTCACTTTGCAACCAGCTGCCCTCAGCACGGTGGTAACCACCAGCAGAAAACTCTGGTGCAAGTCACTCCGGATAATTTACCGGCCAAATGATAGCGAACAGAGAACATAAAGACGCCCTGAGAAACAGAAAGCTGTTTGCATAGGGAACAAAACTGGGCAGGACCCACATAAAAAGAGCCATGGAGCTATAATTTATGACGGCGTCTCCCCCCACAGCTTTGTGGGAAGCTGACATCCTGGGGCATTCGAAACAGAAGCTTGACTCATCCTGCTACAAATCAAACAGGACAGTCGTGGAGTCCTTTATTGCTCCCCACAACCCCTTGTCTGCCCCTTTCCCCTCCTCTGCGAGCGTCCCCCTTGGGGCATGCCATTCTGCTGCACCTGGCAATGGCAGCCCCGAGGCCCCGCGTTGATACGGGTCCTGAGATGCCATTTATGCCTGAGAGTAACTGAGCACGAGGGACGTAGGAGGGAGGAGGTTCGCCCCACTCTCTCTATGCATGCACATACCCTTTGCTATCTTCAGGCATTTCCCCTGGGAGAGGTGGGAATTGCTACCCTGCCACGGCCAGTTCTAGCACTTGCGTCTTGTGGGAGGTCAAGGCAAACGTTTCCCTATTTAGAGGGTGGGCTCTGAGCCCACTGTAAAAGGCACCGGGGAAGCCTCATCACCCATAAACTACGTAACAACGACGAACTCCACCTGGAACAAGGGCTATTAGGAAAATGGCTTATCGTGAACGGAGACAAAAACTGCTTGGCAAAATGAAAGCAGAGCGAGGATGCAACTGGTGTCTGCTAATGCATCAGAGCAGGAGAACAGCTAGGATCACCAAGAGGTGGCACCCGAATTAATGGCTCCAAACCAGCCACGAAGACATTTAGGCTGGAAGTCAGAAGTAGGTTTCTAACCCAATGAGCAGCATGTAGTGGGACAGCCTCCCACCTAACACCCTCCCTTGTTTTCAGATGGAGCTCAGTCCGTCCATGCAAGGGACTATGCGCCAGTTACCCGAGCTATCCCGGGACTGGACTTGGCGACCAATCCAGTCATCAGGTCAAAGGGCTTGAACCAAAGTCTGAACCCCCCGCAAACTTTAACTGCTCCAGAAATGCACGCACACGTACGAGAGGCAGATGTGCAGATGCCACCTCCTGCACGTACAACCCTGAGGCAAACACTGAACCGGCAGGACTGTGGACACCAGTCTGCCCTGTAACATTAGGAGTTCCTGCCACCAACAGCACATGGCATGAGTATCCCTGGACACACCGGTGTCACCATGTAAGCCCTAAAGGCCACGGCCTCCATGAAGCGAGGGGGGCTGCTGCCAGAGACCTCGCAAAGTGATATGCATGCAGCTGTGGTTTCATGGGGAAGCCTATAGGTCATGACTCACCTGTCCTGCAGTTACTCTTGCAGGCCTTACCCTGGGGATTTCCTGGATTTCCAGGAAATTTGACAGCCCACTCTGCGGAAGGGGTGGCATGAAGCCGCACCAAGACACAAGCAGCTGGGGGAAGAAACCGTGTCTCCGAGTTACGGCAGCTTCCCCAGTCAGGATCAAAGAGCACCACCATGCTAGCTGCTTCTCACCTGCTCTCCACCCACCTGCATGGGTTGGGGCAGAAAGAGCAGCACCCCGAGGAGGGGCCGGACAGCTCCTAAGGGTGCACCGAGCCTGTGGCCCCTTCATTATCCTAACTAAGAAAGTTGCCTTAATAGGTCTGATCCTACAGTGACTAAACCTGACTGTGCAAGGTAGGGACTGTGGCACAGTCTTATGTGTGGAAAGCCTCACTGGGCCCCCTGCCCATCCGCAGCTATAGAAATGCTCCTTCCCACCAGGGCTCAGCCCCATGCACAGGTTTAGAGCATCCTGACAGACCCCTGGGACCTGAAGGGTGTCTGGACAGGCTCAGAGCCACCTCTGAGCTCCTACCACCCTCCTCGCAGGGCAGGAAGATGCACCGGCGATACCTTCGCTGACCATAGCTTGCAAACAGCTGAGCAGCCTGTGAAGCTGGGAGGCAGGGAGAGTGGTTTGCCGTCTGAGCCTGGATATTGGCTTTTTTCCTCTTTGATAAACCCCCGTGCTTTTAGAGCACAAGGGTCACGAATCTCTGAGCCGCACACTCCTACACGTCTTTCCATCTCCCCAGCCCTCTGCTTTTCAAACGCTTGCTAAGACCTGGATAAAGTGGCTTTTATGCTTTACCTCTTGTGTTTTTTCTGGGAGTTTGCACATGTGCGCAGCAGCAGGCATTAGTGCTTGCTCTGTAATGGCTCTCCCAAGGACAGGCAGACAAATCTCTCTCTTTTTTTTCCCCCCCTTCTTCCACATGCCTGTTTAGGCCACTCCACAGGAGTCAGGGAAACACCATCCAAGAAGCCTGCTTCACAGCTGAACTGGATTTAAAACAGCTGCTGGAAGTTGTGGGGAGAGAAGCGAGCACCATCTATAGGCTCCCAAGGATAGCGCGCCGCGCTCAAGCGGGGAAAATTTCATTCATTAATGCTGATGCCAATTGCTGACAGCTTTTAGCTACTAGCATCATATCTATCCAATGCAATATTCAACAGAGCTAATAATTATTCAGCATAAATCACTACAATAGGAGAATTGCAGGCAGTTATTTCAAAATGATTGTTTCCACTCAGTTATTACCTGTGACAGTAACATCAAATAGTCAAGCCCACATGTACATGTGAAGCTGAGTGAAAGATCAATGGGAATAGAGCCTGCACTTTATGCTATTCTCTCTCTTTAGAAAATCCTTGTCAAGTAATTTTTCATAGGGTTTTCTCTTCTTTTTTGCTCTCTATTGTTCATAGTATTTCCTGGGAAAATTGAAGGGATTTTTCTTTTCCCATTACCAATTTTGCCCTGTTCCTCACTAACACCTATGGGCAAATGCAAGCTTTTGTCTGCACCCCGTGATTTGAATGAAGCCAAAATTAGCATGGGATAATTTTTTTATTTTTTTTTTAAACTGAAATATGTTTTCATTAAGTTCAATGACAGGAGAACAGAACGTCTCAGACTCCTGAGTTACAGAGTGTCTTGTTACTGTCAAAAACACAATTGCCAACAATTCCTGTGCTGAGCCTGGATATCAAAAATTGAAGGCTCAGATAATATGCCATTTTTAACCAACCTCATGAGGCACCTAAGAACAGCTCCTCTGGAAAAGGGCGTGATGGAGAGAAAAGGGGGAAATGCAAGGATTCTGCAAAGCGCTACGAATATGTACTAAGGTGTCTCTTCTGCAAAAAGCAAAGCATTTCTCGAGATATTTAGGAGTCGGTACTTTGCTAAGTCTTCATGCAAATGGGAATCTTCATCCTCCTTCCTGCACTAATAAGGAAGCACCTAGGTACATATTTGATGTTTCTCTTCAGCTTTTGCAGCTCTGCTAGCAATTAGTAAGGAGAGAGATCATGTATGCATATGCGACTTCCCTCTACTGGCTACAATCCGAACTGCTCAGCTGTGTGTCCCCGACCTGATCACGCTAATACCAGTGGTCTTCAGTGATGCTACCCTAGTGAATAAGGCACCGGACTAGGCACCAGGAGACCTGGGTGCTAATTCAGCCTCCAAGGCTGAACTGTGGTGTAATCCAAAGCAGCAGCCTGCCAGCGTGGCCATCCAACGGTTGTGTCAGGGCTGAGTGTGCATCTTGCCATGTATTAGACATCGCACAGAGCATATGGGACCTCAAGCTCAGCTGGGACCCCCAGGCACTACTGCCGTGCCAGCAACGGCAGCAGAAGGGTAGCTTTGTGCTGCTGGTGAGGGTGGGTGCAAGGCTGAGCCCCGCTGTTACTGTGAAGTCATATGTGGCCCTGGGTCCTAGCCACGGCCTCAGCTGGTGTAGAGCTGACTAAGTTTTATGGACTTTGGAGCAGTTGCTCTGAATGACAGCATCTGAGGATCTGGCTTATTATCACTGGCTGAAGCCTCTTTGCATCTCAGAATTACCAATACATATGTGCACCCAAAACCTGCTTGCACTTACCCCCCTGCAACAGCTGGACCTCAACGGGGACAGGAGGTCGAAACCCAAATCTGCCCTCTTTAATTCTCTTGCCCTGCAAAAGGGCTAATTATACTTCTGCTGTGCCCGCAGACAAAACGCACGCGATGGTTAGACGCGGTACGCACAATTACTTGTCTGGGCCCAGCACACATTAAGCCTCATTACCATCTTTGTTATCATCATTACAAGTTTAGTCACCGAGTATGGCCACGATCATGTCGAGCAGAATAACTTCCAGTTTGGATGATTATCAAAGCGACCGTGAAGGAGCAGCATGCCAGATATCACTATTGTCACACAGGCATGCACCTTTATCCAGCCCCAAAAGTGTCCCCATAGCTCAAGTAGGAGGCATCTAAACAGTGCACAGACCTTCACAATCCTTTTCTTAAATACCCTGCTGCCTCCTAATCATTTGCACTCCTCAGGCTGCACATTTCATTTAAAAAAAGGCAATGGAAGAAGCACAGACAGTCTTCAACAACCCCATGAGGGGTAGGAGGGTCCAAATAAGGGACATAGGAAGGGGCTATAATTTTGCTCCGAGTATTTCTTTTGAATCGGAAACAGTTTGGCTCACTCTGGGTAAAACTGCTTCAAGTGCCTCCGTGATTTGGACTCCCTGCTTTAAAAGTGACAGGTACTTTGGGAGCCCAAATGGCTTTAACAACCTGAGATGCATCAGGTTCCTAATGGCAAGCATTTTAAAGAAGTGCCTGGGTAATATTGGAACTTGGCATGACATTTTGAAAGGAGATTTAGATGCCTGAATGACATTCATGTCTTAAAAAAACTCCTCTGCAAAAGTGCACTGAAAGTCAATAGGATGCAGGTTCCAAAAAAATCACTTAGAAACTTTTCTCTATTTTAGTTCAAGTTGCTTAGTAGGAGGCCTTTCCACTCCCCAAAACAGGAGCTGAGGCTCTAGTTTAAGATATTTTTGCTTTAAGTTAATATGTTATGTTAGGATATGAAGTGCCACAGTGACAGGCCTGGAGATGCAATGCATTTCAGGCACACATGAGCAGCGCCTACAGAAACTTCCCTGCCATGCATCTCTTCAGCTCCATCCCACTGCAACCGATTTCAATCTCTGTGGTCCGCTGAGGCTCTTTTCCAAGCCCACTCACATGAAAATCAGCCGGGAAGTGGGCAACTGTGCACTTGGATCTGGACCGAAACCCACATCAAACTGTCAAACGGGTCAGGAGTGAAGTGGGCCAGATCACTATTAGTGTGGCTGAGCTTCTCAACGGTGACTAGTGATTTCAAGTGCTCCTGGCTCAGGGCCCTGAAGGCAGCACTCAATGCTTTCTCACCGGTCAAACACCCAAAAGCCCCTGAAACACCCTGTTAGGCTCTGCCTGCAATTACGCCCTAAGCTATCCGGTCCCTCCAGGCTGCTTTCTGCTCTCTGCTGAGGTCTAACAAGCATCTCACAAGCTCCGACGTCTCTGCAGAAGGGAATTTAAAAACACGGGGGAGTTTGTGTGTCTGAACAGGTCACTGCGCATGGGCAGAGACCTTGGGACAGGCTTCGCCACGTGACTTACCGAGCAGGGCCGGCTTGTGCATTCACCCAATGGACTGGAACTGATCAGAATGAGCTATTACAGGCCATTGAGTCAATTATCGACTAACTAACGAAGGAGTCTCTACACAGCCTGTGACATGAAACAGAAGAGCAGAGTTACTCTAGCTTGTCATGCTAAGAAATTACAGCTTAATGGATTTCCTCCAGGCCAGATCCTGCCCTTGCAGTTAGCGGGAGGCAGGGTCTTGGGAAAGGGTTACAGAATCACTGAGGAGCTTTTCTATATTTTAGTCCAAGTTGCAGAAAACTTGGACTAAAGTCCAAATTGGACTATTTTAGTCCAAATTAGAAACATGTTATATGTGACTAGTTAGAAGCACAAGATCTCCTGAGCTATAGCCACAATACATTGCACCTCAGAGACTAACCAAATATGCCCTGAAGCCACAGGCTCTGCCAAGTCTGAAAAGGTGGGTGTTATTCTCAACAAGCGACTCTAGGGATAAAACTGTGCATTACTCATAGCACTCGCTTGACATCTCTATCATCCACCACATCATCATGGAGAAATGAGCATTTTAGACCTACTGTCCTAATGAACACAAGCAATGGAGCATACTGTCAAGACTGACTGGAACTAGGATGATTATCATGCAATGCTGTCTCCTTCAGTGGTCCTGTATCCAGTGCATTGCCATAATAATAAGGAATAAAAGTGTTCTCTAAAATCCTAGTTGCTTTCTTGCTTTCTCCAACTTGGTGTGGGAATCAAGATCTTTAACAGTGGGGGCAGGAAGAAAGCAGGCTAGAAATCCTTTTATTTAATGGTTGCATTATTGTTAATCTTTCTGCTACAAGGTCTATAAAGCATTTTTGTAAGCGACTGAGAAATGCTGCTTATCATTTCAGATCCTTTCACTGGATTGCCAGCACTTCTTCCCAGGCTGCTTTTTGGAGGATGAGGTAGCGGGTAGGGACCTTGACCATCAAACAGAAGCTCCAAACTTTAGAGAAACCCTTTTCTCTTGCTACATCCCAGTCTGGCTTACAGAAGAAGGGAAGGTGCAGGCTCATTTTAAACACCTGTCATACAAATCTTGATAAAGAGCCATTCAGAATATGGACCCATTTGTTTCCCCCCCCCCGAAAAAAAAAACTATTAGTCTTTTTTCATTTGCACTGTGATTTGGCAGAACAGCTCCTGGTCCAAGCTGTCTCTTCAGAAACTCTCCCCGACTGTTTCTGCCTGTGTATAGCACACACACACACACACACACACACACACACCCCCAACTACTACATGCTCCACACAAGACCCAGGGGTCCACCGCAGATTTTTGTTCACAAACAAGTGTCCCCCTGCACAAACTACCTCAAAAAATGCAGAAAAGCCCGATTTGAGTCATAAAGACATATCATAGGGCAAGATTTATTCTGTGTCTTTAAATTGTTATTGCAGAAAGGTCTGTCAGGTTTAATTGAGGTATTGGATTATGTATGATAAGTGTACCGAGGGAGTTTTTGCATTACAGACAGATGTATAGAGGAGGACCTCCTCCAGCTCTTTTCTTTAGCTCAATACCCGGCAAGGGGCCCGAAGATATTGGGGGATTA
>NW_005842494.1:603754-662389 GCF_000455745.1 Alligator sinensis | reverse complement strand
CTTTCAATATATTTTAACATTTTATTTCACCAGGGCACCAATTAAACATTCCCTTTCTGAACAGCCTGGAGATTAAAGCAGTAGCAAGGCAGTGAAAAATCATCCCTTTGTAGCTCTGTCCATGCTCACCACTCTTCCCCCTCACAAATGATCAAGAATAATATACTGAAACTGAGAAAGCCCTTATAAAGTGACTTTTATGGGGGGGGGGGGGGGGGGGGTTGGTAGGGCAGGATCAATGCCCCCCCCATCTGCATCCCCGTAATGAAAAGGAGGTCAGTCTTGGCGACTCCATAGACTCCAACCCCAACCCTTCAAAGGACTCGGGATCAGGTCCTTGAAGTGTGTAGGGTCGGACCCTTCGGTGGATGACATCAGAGCCTTTCCGGCTCATGCTGGAGAACAAGTTCACCAAGCAGATCATTAATGGATCATGCTATGATGCCAAAATAGGACTTACTACAGTGCTGGGTGGGTGGCTTGCAGAGGAGAACGGCTGCACACCACTCAGTCCCCTGTCGATGGCTGACATAACACTCAGTGGTACTTGGCCTTGGACTGGTCTTCTGCACAGAGTGGCCAATGCATCTCTGTATGAACTTGGGAGAAACTCCTCTGAACTATGACACAGCACAGCCCTGGTAGGAGCTTATCCCAGGTTTGCTGAAGGGGAGGCCCCCAAAGAGGTCCTTGAAGGCTCATTCAGTCCCTAGGCTCAACTGAGACTGCTGGCCAAGGGATCATCGCGGTAGTGTGCTGTGGGGTGGGCTTTATTGTTCTTTCTTAACATTAGATTCCTATTCATTAGCAATGGCAACAACTTTCCACCAGCACTGAGTTGGGATGGACTCAAACTGGAAGGGCCGACTCCTCGGCTTGTATACATTGCTATAGCTTGGTTGAAGTTATGTACATCAACTGAGGATTTGCCCCCATAACCTCCCCCATGCACGCGGCATCTCATTAACATGTTCCTAAGCCATCAAGTCGTCATGCTCCAGTCCTTGAGTCTACCAAGGGTGTCAGCTCATGGCCTGGATGCAACTTCTCCCGATTGCCTTGCATGACAAGGGGCGGCCCTAGACTCATAAGGAATGGAAAAAATAAGTAAAATCAATCAATCAATCTTTGAACAGCACGCCAGCCAAAGAAACAAATGAAGGCAAACAGCCAACGAAGAGCCGAACGCTGTGATTGACGTTGTAAACAGCCCCATGTGGTGGGCAAGCTGTATGGCCTGCTGGTTGTACGTACAAGTAGACCAGACACCTATTTCAAAGCGAAACAAACGGACTGGATCAAAATTAGACACAGCGGATTATTGTTCCCAACTGAAATCCATCTCCGGCTCTGCCAAGGCCCACTTTCAGCTCTTCTCTCTTTATTTGGATAAGCTGAAGGTTTAAACAAGAAAGTTTTCCTTGGCAAAATATTTATTGGCAGCTCAAGACAACCGGCTAAATATATCAGCCTAGACAAAGGGAAAGGACCGCTTCCAATTACACACGCTTAGATATTTCTGTTACACTACTCCTCATATTGTCTAGGCCAGAGATGGAGCTCGGGGGAACGTGCGGATTGGCTACGGGGGGAAACCAAAGAAATAACTCTGCCAACATCTGATGAACTTTTTCAGATTCCTGAATGATTTTGGCACAGAAGTTTCTGCAGCCTTCCATTTCCCTTGGCATTTTCAGGGTTTGAATCATTTCAGATGGCCTCGAAAACAAATCCCAAGTCATATTTGTTTGTCCAGTGCTTTAATTTCAATTTGCACAGAAACTAAAACACCGAGCGCCTTCCAGATGAGCGGTTATCAAGCAGTGCTGGTACTGGTGCATCATGCTTCGCCACTGGCGCATGCCTATGTACCATACGCGTCTTCCACCCTAGCCAGGGTCCAGCTTTCATGCAAAACACTTGAGCGCCAATACTGCTTAAATTGTCCCTATAACCATTTGCTTGCCCTGTAAGCCAAGACACAGCTCGGGGTCCTCTGAAAACACATTGAATGCACACCTTGACACGGTGGAGCAGAGCATAGCATACAGACCTGAGGAGCAAAGCCTGCACGAGGGACCCCGTTTCATGTAGCTATCCAATCAAAAACACCACACGCAATTACAGGATTCATATCGGCATTTCTGGACTTTTTTTGGTGCTTATCCCTGCAGGATCTGTATCTCCTCAGCGATTGCCAAACCGCGCCAGCATAGATCAGAGCTGCTGCAGTGGTTTGGCCTATTATTACAGTATTGTTTTCTAGGGCTATTACAAAAGCATCTAGAGGCTTCAGCCAAAACTGGAGTCTCACTTTGCTTTACAGATACAGCAGGAAATGGCACGAATCCCACAGATCTTAAAGTTTAAACCCTGAGTTAGCAGTGCATCCTTACTAAGAAAAATACTCCACTGTATGCTAAACCCAAAGTATCCACTTAGTGGTATTTAAGTGGTATTCAGTGGTATTTAAGCACATATCTAGCATTAAGCACATCCGTAGTCGTTCCATTGAATAAGGATGGAGTACTGAACTGGATCCTTTTAGATTATGAACTGGAGCCTTTTAGATTGAGATTATGAACTGAATAAGGATGAATTGAGGACAATGCTCATTAAGCATTTGGCTGAATGAGGTTCTGAACATGTAAGGCTAAGGAGGGATTATTTTTTATTATCAAATAATAAAAAAAATATATATTCCTATACCTCACTGATCCCCAATTTAGAGATGAGGAGCTGCAGAACAATGACTGACCCAAGGTCCCAGAAGCAAAACCATGGCACACCTGCGAATGGGGCCTGCATCTCGGCATCCCGTTCCAGCACTGTCTCTGCAGGATTGTCATCCCTCGTGTGTAGCAAAAAGTAGTGTTTTCCATAAAAGCACAACAGTTTCCTCCGTCCTTGATTTGTCACAATCTCCAATAACAGGCCTTAGAACAGGAGAATTTTAAAATCAAATACAGGAAGTTTTACACAGGCTCAGAGAAAGAAAGGAAGGAACCCCCCCCCACACACACACACACACTTCCCCCATTAAATATGAAATCTTTATTCTAAGGCATGATTTCACAGTGTGCTCAGTATTATTTGTACTGTGACATTGCCTACAACCCACAAACCAAGACTACTACGCTAGGCTTTGTACACACGCATGATAAAAACATTTTAAAAAAGGATGACCTTTGCTCTGGACAGTTTACAGCATAGAGCGCACAGATTAAATTCTGCCAAAAGGGCTCCAAACACCCATTTACAATAAGGATACTGCAGGTTATGAGACTATCACTGCTTCGTGGAGAGTACAAACTGAATTGGACTTTTCTACCGGTAAGCTCCTCTTTCTTCTTCAGTTCATTACAGGGGAAAAAAATATGGAGTATTATTTCATGATGATCCACCACCTCGCTTTCCCCAGCAAGAAGGATGCAGACATTGTTGTTTGGTCATAAATGATGATGAAGCAACCAAACACAAAATTAAATAAATCCGACTCGCAGAAAACACCCAAAACAAACAACAAGCTTATATATATATATTAAAAAGACCATTTGTTTCCTAATAAAGGAAAAAGCAAAAAAACAACGACAACAACAAACACGAAAAAACAACCAGCCAACTCAACAAAACCCTCTTTGATATTAAGAGAGGGCGATTTGTTCTCATGGGCCAATGAACATCCAAATATTTACAAGCAGTTCTCAGCAGAGTGATTGCAGTTAGACCTGATGCTATTGTGTATGGTTTTATATATTTATATACATATATATGTAGAGCAGGGAGGTACTTCAAAAAGCTAGTAGGGTTTATTCATTAGCACAGATTATTTTAGTGAAATCTATTTTTCACCCTCTTTAGAGCCGTGTTTTCTTTTATGTTAATTTTGTGCCGGTTTAAAGTTGAATTCTTTGATCTGCATCATCTTTAGCCTTAATTTTTTTTTTCCCCTTCTCCTTTTACTAGGGAAATGAATTCCAATCATTTGCATTTATTGCTGAGAATATACAGCCTCATCTGTAGCCTTTAGTCTGACTGAATTGCTTTTCTGCTTCACGAGGCTCACGGCATCGAGGTGGAGCATGCCCCTCGTCACACTGCTATTGTCAGAAATAGCCCAGTTGGCTCCTCCACAGTTCTCTAATATTTATCATATTGATCATATACAAACATGGATAATAAGCAAAATTATATTACTAGACGCAATGATCTGATGCATCTTACAGACCAAATCAATCACTTGGTGGGGAGTGAAAAAGAAAATGGCTCTCTCTCTCAACTATTTCCAAAGTTGATTTTCCTTGCAGATAGGAGGATTCTCATCAACTGAAGCACCCTAGAGAGGGGGCGTGCAGACCAGGTGTGGGGATGTGTGCTTGCCCTGCCAAATCGCACTCCTTTGGAAGGCTATGTTCTCATTTTTTTTTTATTTTGGGGGTTTTTTTCGTTTGTTTTTTTTTTTTAAAGAACAGTCAGTCTCAGTGGTAGGTTACAAACATGAAGTGACCAAAATAACTAAGCCAAGTGTCCTGGTCCATGACAACACAGCTGCCCCACATTGCAGCTATTGAGCAAAGAAATCAGCAACAACTACAATGTAGAAGAGCAACGGGCTTCAACACAGTTTGAGCTCCAGTTTTGTTGTTCACCACAAACTTCACCCTGTACACTACATCCTATATAACAGAGAGGGGGCGGAAAAAAATGCAGCAGCTGAATAATATGCTGACAGATACCCGAATATTTCAGTACTGATATTGCATACTCTTGGCCTGGATAAGATGCTATCTGCTGATCAGAGCTGTGATCAGATTAAATAGGTTACCAAGCCCCTAGTTCTCTCGCTGTTGTGACCACCTGCAGGACTAAATGCCAACTAGAGAGGCAAAGACCTGCAACTCTTACCCTGCCTCCCCAGAAGCATTTATTGCTATATATTCTGTTAGAAGGAAACTTTTCCTGGGTAGATAGATGCTTGTGCCACGTTGCGAATGGCAGTGATGGCTGCTTTTTTCACTCCAGGCCTCCTTCTATTCCTCCTCTTGCATCCGAGTCTGCAAAGTGGGAATTTTGCAGATAAAGCCAAGGTAACAGGCTTGCATGGTGCTCAGTCTTTCCCCTGGAAGTGTCACCTCTGCTAAACCAAGCCACAGTTCGGCCCTCCAAGCTCTGGCTTCACCTAAGTGGGCACATGTGCAGAAACACAGCTGATTCAGTAAGGAGGTGGCTTGCCCCAAAATATTGAAGTGACTTCGTTGGGGGTGGGGAGGGAGACTTTCAAATCTACCGATTGCAGTGAGGTGGCCCAACTTCCACTGGTTTTCCATTAGGCACCCAATGACCTTGTCGTGTCAGGCATTTGAAAGTCTGCCCCTGAATGAGGTTTAACAAGGTTGTAAAACAGTTGGTTTTAGCACATCATTGCAGATGCTGTCACCACCACTCCCTGCAATCCCATCGGAGGCATTTCCACCTAGCAACAGTATCCAAGCTAGCAATTAAACCATCCGAATTGGTGGCTGTGGACAGGTTGCGAGACCAGCCAGAGAATTTCTCAATCACTCGTGTGCTATTTAGAGCAGGTCCTAGACGCAAGTGACAGGAACAAAGAGGCAGGAGGCAAGAGGGGAATTGATAAGAGAGAAAAGCTGGTCTATGGATGTCATGGGAGCTGGCTATTCACATCCAAATGCTAGCTGTTTTCTCTGTCATCTCTTGTTGTTAAGACATGGCAGATGAGAAGGGAAGATGTCCTGACTTCAGAGAGGTATAGGGGTTGGTCCCTGTGGTTCAAAACCCTCCTGTGAGGTTGTTGAATCCTGCAGGCACTTACATCCATGCTGAACCTAAAGCACTGGACGCTCCCCTGACTTCTTTAAGCTACTCAGCAGACACCTTCCTCCTCTCACTCAAGGTTACTTGTGTAGTTTGAAGGAGAGAGATTTATAAATGCATCTGAAGGCCCAAGATACAAACCTGGTAATCCCGGTGGGGTGGCCTCAGTTAGCCCATGCACAAACCCTTGGATTAGGTGCAAGAGTCACAGGGTGGGATTTGCCAGCCTTTTATGCAGGGGGTCAGGGTTGGGTGGTCCCTGCAGCTCCACGAGCTTCAGCTGGGTGGAGTGGCCAAGGCTACAAAGCCCTTAGCTCCTGCAGGCCACTCCTAGACCTCCCTGATCATCAGTCCTTATACCCCCTGGTCATGCTGGGTTAATCATCATCAGAAAATTGCATTATCTTCACATCTTTCGTATAAACTCCTTAGAGTCTCCAAGTGACATTAAAGACCTTGACAGACACGCTGGGGAGACCCCCAATTTAACAGTCTGCATCTCTTCGGTACAGGATTGATGTGCCTGCTAACTTGTGACGCTCATGCATCCTACTGATTTCGAGCACAGGTACTAAACAGCTTTACTGACAGAGATGGACTTGGTCGCATGCTTGAGCTCTGTGCTAAACTGGGTCACAGTAGAGATTGCCGTGCACAGGCAGGGAGAGCCTGAGTCTGCATCTACCCTTCGATGTGTAGACACACATCCTTTAGGCTGACAAAAACCCTCTGGCGTACCTCCTGCCCATCCTTGCCTATTTCAGCTCTCACAAGATGCTGCTGCTTTCAGGTGGAAACAACCCTGGGGCCTCACCAGAGATGGATAAAACTGAGAATCTGCTGAAAGCAGGGCCAAAGGGACTCAAGGGAGGCAAAAATGCATGGAAAGGAAGGAAATGGCTACTGCCATTGTAATGCTTCCCAACCCTAGCACAGGACTCAGCCCAGGATCTCAAAGCACCCTGACAAGAGTGAAGGAGCCGTATAGCATGCTTTTGGGTTCACCCTAGAACCCATTTTGCAGGCAGGGAAACAAAAGGCTCAGACATGGCCATGGTCACACAAGTCAAGGGAAGAGCTCAGGAATCGTGACTTCCAGGCAGCAACCTCACTGAGCAGTTCGCAGTCACGGCTGCCCTGTTGTCTCGGCCCGCGGGGCAGTTGCATTAAAATTCCCAGGAGGCAGGTCCCTTGTCCTGCCTCCACTAGTGAAACCCTGGTCTCCATCCTGCTCTCAGTTATACCAAGGTAAATCCAGAGTCAATCTGAGTTTGTTACAGGTAACCGAGATCAAATCCTGGTCCTCATCCTTCAATCAGTTTGCAAAAGCAAATCATCATCTCATCAGTGGGGCTGTCTCTCCTACATGCATGGGGGTACAGAAGTAGTGCCACTGGAAGTGGTGTAAGCAGGTAGGGTTCAGGCGGTATGATTTTACAGGGAGGGTTGTGCAAATAGATATAATGAAATAGCTCTTCATGGGCATTTGGGTGAATTGCACACCTACGAGACACGGAGCCTGCCACAGCTTTCAGATGTCACTGTGACAGACTAGTAGAAAGAGAGCAAGAGAAAGAGAGAGACAGAGAGATCCTCTGTGCACTGTTCTTCCCTCCTTGCAATTGCATCCTGATGAAGTCTGAATATATTAATCAAGGTTACCTTTCTTGAGGGAAGAGCCAGTGAAGGTGCCTTAGCAAGCAACTAAAAATATCATATCAAAAAGAAAACAGAAAAGCCGGTTATATATGGGCCTTTTAACAGCTGTTTGTAAATATATTTCTCATAATTCATTCTGTCAACCTGTGCATTTTTCTATTACAAGGAAATATTCATAAACAGCATTCCCAGTACTGACGGATCTATTTCCTTAATGAAATGCACACAGTTTATTTTGCAAAGTCTAATTGCTTGAAGAATGAGTGTCACATTTCTTTGTTCTATTTGTGGCACTGAAATCATTCCAGCTCCCATGTATGACAAGCAGAGAGGTTAATGGAGCTTTTATTGCGTTGACTTAGTAGCCAAAACATCTTTAAAAAAAAAAAAAACCAACAGATGAACATGAGAAACACAATGGCAGATGCTGGACTCTTCTATCTTGTGAAAGTCTCCAGGACAAGTCACTTAAACCTGACTGGTCTTTCGTCCTACTAACTAACGGGATAAAATGAGCTAGGATTGTTAGGGAAGTTCTCGAAGCATGAAGTCCATGTTCGTGGGTCCTTATCTTTCTTAGGCACAAGTGGCCAAATGAGCAGATAGCTGCATGGAACAATTTAGGACCATGCATGTTTTCTGGCACACCTGGGTTTACGGGTCTGCTGATGACCAAGGGGGGACAGGACAAGTCAAGAACACTTCCTCAATTTACCCCGCAAAACAGATCTAACAATATCTACATTGCTGGTAGGAGTCTTTGCTTAATTAAAAAAGTGTTTATAAAGCTCTAGGAGATCCTCAGGCTAAATGTGCTATAAAAATGCAAAGTATTGCTATTACTACAGGTCTCAAGTGTCAGCTCTTTAAACTGCTACGCTCCCCGGTAATAGGGAACCCATAGGTTGTTAACAGACACTGAACCTGGCACTTGCAGCAATGAATGTCCACACCCTTACCATTTTATCTAAGGCAATGATTACTTTAGCTGATAGCTGTAGTCCAGTCTAATTTCCTGAAGTAGACCAGCCTCTAAAGGAATTGCAGATCATACACATGCAACCATTACAGGGATCCAGACACACACCCCAATTCTGCACTAACAATATTTAACTCAGAGTTTCGCATTAGTTAGGTAGCTTGCCATCATGCACAGGGGAGGCCTTGTTAAGATCTATGCTTTTTAAAGCATCACATAGCAGTGGAGGTCTACTGAACTCAGTGATGGTTTTGCTCGAGTGAAGCATAGGCACCCGATGCTCCTCACCTATCTGTCTAGGTAGGTCACACATGCATGGGACAAAACCAGCAAAGAGAAGCTTCCCAAAGCGGGCTGAAGGCTCCTCCTCCTGCATCTGCAAGGGGAACCAGGGGGAGAAAAAGTCTTATTGGCTTTCATGTCCCCTGTGCATTAAAGTGGTCCTAGCTTGAGTCTCTTGTTGACAGTCGAGCTGTCAGAGCCCTGACATTCAAGACCCAGTTGCCACTTCATTAAGCCTGCAGGGCTAAGTGGCAGGGTGGCTTTCCGACAAGCGGACCTCAAAGATCGGACGGCACCATGCACAGGGATGCTGGCTCTGAAGTCTTTTAGGCAAGGTCCTAAAGGGTGGTAGCCAACAAACTTTACCGTGACAGGATTTCTACAGAACGCCATTGAACACAAAGACTAGTCCGTAGGTGTGGTGGTCATCCCATTTAATTTTGTGGAGGAGTCTAATCCTGCTATAGGTTTCCAGAGGCCAGCTAAAGGAAGAAAAGACCCCAAAAGGAAGGATGTCATTCCATTTACAGGTGCAACATTTTCCTTCAAATCCTATGGGTGGTTTTGTCCCTATTAAATCCAACAGCTCAAGTGCAGACATTAAAATAAAGCCCAATATCAGAGGTTTCGTCACACCCATTAGATGCCAAGCACCTGCTCCCCACCCTCTGCATAGCACACAATTAGCTCTTGATTTTTTGGGTCATGCCTTGCACGACTCCTGTGACTTTAATGTGGTTGCACTGGGGGTGATTTGTGCCCATTTCCATTTATTGGCAGGCATTCAGCGTACTGCAAGCAGAACGGTTGGATTTAGGGTGCACGAGGGCTCTGTCTGCCATGTCATGATGCATAATCATCACATGCAGCAAAGCAAACACTTTATGGCCTCGTGTCCCTGCTTCATCTTGGTGTTGCTATGCATGACAAAGCATTTGCATGGTGGCAAATGCCAAGTTTCAATCTGAGGGTCACGTGAGTGAGAAGTCAGGTAATTCTCCCTTTCAGACTTGTTCCCCAACTTTCCACCCCAGCATCCATCAAATCTACATGGAACAGAAGGCAGCAATTACCAGAGAGCCTGTGTGTGCTGCGCTCTTCCTGAGCCGGCACATGCGACCAGAAGAAGGTACTCTCATTGTCCAAGCACAAAGCATGAGAACCAGATCAGTGGGTTTGGGAAACTCAGAGGGCTTCCCCAAGCTAGAGAGACCACAGAAGCAAATGCAAGTGTCAGCAGACAGACTGCAGCCCCAAGGGAGCCGACCTGATGCACAGCACGGAGCTACTCTTCCCATAGCATGGGGGCTCCTGCAATGCTAGGTCAGTGGTACCGAGTCTTGCACCCCAGACAGAGGAGCTGAGCCACACTCCAGCACGGCACGGGCTCTAATCAGGGCCTGAAACTCAAGGAGGAGCCTGGGAATCGGAGACCGAAATGCATCAACATGCACCAGCAGGGATGGGGCATTTTTTACTCATGCAAGCTTCCCCTCCAAGCCCTGCCAGAAAACCAAAAAAAAAAACCCAACCCCCCCCCCATCATCATATCAAAAACTAAATTGAATCCTAGTCCCAGACTCTCTAAATCCCAGTAGAGAAAACAGAAAGCAGCCTAGAAGATCATTCATACTTTAGAGTGGGACAGGAAGGCCAAGTGGACACCGGTACTTCAAACACCATCAAGCACTTCTCAGAGCAGTTTGAATGAGCACGCAAGTCTCCAGATGTCACAGCAGCTTCTTCTCATTATTCAGCATCCTCGAGCTATGTAAAATGAAGGTGAAACCTTACTACCAACCCAGCTTGGGACATGGAGGATGACAGTAGTGTTGTTAGGGAGCCTCTACAAAAATGAAACAGCCGGAGGTGGGTCACTTCACCCAGGCGAGATGCAGAGCCCTGGCTTTCCAACAAGTAGACCTTAAACATCCCATGACACCGTTCACAAGGATACTGGCTCTGAATATCATCTACATCATGATATTCTGCCTCCCTAAACGTCCCCCTGTTCTCAGACCTGCATAGGATTTTCTTTATTATCTGAAATTTTGGACGGTGCTGTTGATTCACTGCATCTCAACGTGGAGGCGGCTGCATCATAGGCACAAGTCTTGGGAAATGCATTAGGATCTTCCAGGACAAAAGGTGACAAAGGAACAATGTCAGCTCCTTTCTTCCAGGAGCACTGTAACAAAGCTGCCCCGGCGTGTCACTCCAGGACCATCCAGCGCCGCGCAACTGCTTTCTACCGACCTTATATTTCTGGCAGCTGAAACAATGGATTGGGATGTGGCAGGAGGAGGATTTCGGGTTTTCTTCCCACCCTCCCTGCAAAATCTGGAGGGGCCAGGCCTTGCAACGCAGTGACAACCATGAAGCTCCTAAGCAGCCCTGGATTAGTTACGCTATTAAAATCAAATCATGTAACGGTCACAAAGCTGTGAAAAGTCTGAACGAGGCGGCTAGTCGGGTGAATAGTTTAAAAATGTTTTTTTCCAGTGAAACACAGAGGCTAATGGCACAGAGAGCTGGTGGGAGAGGCGTGACAAAGAAAGAGCACTTCCCATGGCCCCTGCTTGGCGCCGGCAGCAGCAGGTTTCTGCAGACTTGTTCGGTTTAATCGCTCCACGGTAATGCCCACACTTCCCCGTGAGGAACATGCTTCAGGCTAATCAAGGGGCCAGCAGCCGATTTAACTTAAACAGCCGTAGGGTGCTATCGTCATGCTACAGGATGTGTCAACCCACTTGGCTGGCGGATGCTGAACAAGTCTGGAGACATGCAAATAAATAAGTTTGATCCAGATAAGGCCGGGAGCAGTGTCAGGAGCTCTGGGAAGCGCCGTGCTCTCAAGCTGCCCCCGCTCTGCTCGCGCTGCCGGGTTTTGTTGCCGACACGCGGGGAGTTGAGTGTTTTGTTCTCTTTCAAGCTGTGCGCAGGCCTTGTCGGAGTCTGATTGCACTGCGGCTTTGATGGCAGACGGGGCCCAGCCACCTCCCGGCGCTGCGTGGTGTCATCTGCATACATGCAAGTCCTGGCCTTTATGCAAAAATAGGCAGCTCGTTAATGAGCATCACAGAGCCGCAGTCCCCAGAGTCGAGCCCTGGGGAACGCTTAGCGCTAAGAGGGGAATCAATGTGGTTAATAGCCACTTCCTGTTCGCAGCAGGAGAGGTAGGGCTGGGGCTCACGCGGCCTTCTCCGGAGAAGAGACCAGAGGGCTACTGTGCATTAAACAGCCTGGTATTTACATTGGCAAAGAAGAGTCTGTTTGTTTTATCTTCTGTCTAAATCCAGCAAGGCAGACGCTGACTGTAAGTGAAAAAGCCAGGTGTTGCATGAGATGATTTAAAAAGCAAAGGGAAAGCCCTACAAGGTGGAAAGAAGAGCACAGTTGTATTCCCAGATGTTTAACAGGAGCTGTGTTACATTGGGTGCAAAGGGCCAGGGGGAACCTGCCTGGCATCTACATCACAGGGTAACATGCACAAGCCTTTGCACCGAGGGCATTGCAAGGGGCAGAAAGGTAGGCCTTTGACCACTTATTCATCTCTAGAGCTGGTGGCTAATCACTTGACAGCTTTTTTTTTTTTTCCCCCTTAAAAAAATCAAATCAGAAGTCATTGAATCCTCAGGACACCCTTTCCATGAGAAACAGTCAGGTTTTTGGCAGATTTCTTGACCTTGGACAGATCCTAAAAAGTTTTAAACCATTGACAGACAAGATTCTTGTCTGCCCATGTCCTTAGACCAACACGGCTACAACCTGCACCCCTTAAAGCATTGAAGCACTTGGTTTGACATTCCTGAACAAGAGGCACTGTTTTCTGGTACAAAACAGCTGTCTGGATTGAAGTTAAAATTAAGTGGTCAGAAACTAAGCGTTTCGTTCGAGTTATTTTTCAGTGTGCAAAACTGGGATCTCGGCTCCCCCTGCCCCATGATTCAGCCCAGAGGAAGTTTCCTAAAACTTCAAAACATTTTGCAGCATGCTGACGGTGTTTTCCACCCTACTCTCCTAAATACCTTCTCTGCTGAAGAGGAAATAAACTAGAAAACTAGACATAGTCCCACTGCGAGGACAGGGCCTTCTGTGCCATCTAATGCTATTGCTGTTCAAAGTCAAAATGGTACCTCCTTTGCCAGAGGGCTGGATGAAAACCATGGGTTCCCAACACCCACGAAATTGCAGTCCAGAGCTGAATTTTGCAGCACGAGCCCCTGCTGACACAACCCCAAGTGCCTGCTCAGTGAAGCTGAGTATATCCGTCTGTGCCCGGAGAAGCCCCCCTCCAGGAGCTGCCACATGTGGTCCCACGCAGGTCAGGGCTGAGCTGTTTTGGATGCAGCAGGACCGGTCAAAGGTGCCTGGAGCACATTGGCTTTCAGGGAAGGGAAGCGTGCCAAAAAGAAATTCAGACCCGGAGAGAGGGACTTGCTGCCGACTTTGTCCTCGAGGGTCAGAGCCAAGGAAGTAAATAGCACTGATGCCAGTTTGGACCTGGCCTTAAGAGAGTCTTGAATCAGCCCTCTGATGGGTGGGAATGGTAACGAAACCCCTTGCTACAGATGCCCCTTGGCACTGCCAAGTGACCAGCTAGAGCGTGTTGTGGGGCATTCCTGCTGCAGAGAGGCATCGCCGCTGCCGGACCCCTCTTGCCCATGGCGAGACCGGCGCCCAGCACAAAAGCAGGTGGTGAGAGAGACGGGAATTGCAGCTGGGGAAGGAGTGCTGGACCAGTTCAGCCCTCAAAGACAGCCCATTTCTAGCAAGGCCGAGCAACCGCACCAACAGCACAAGTCCCTGCGAGAGGCAAACACCACGGCTGCAGCCAGGCTCGGACATCTGCTGCAAACGTGGTGCCCTGCATCCGACTAAAGGCAACACTCGTGTCTGCAAAGCACAGCTTCCAACCTAGGCCTCCTTTTCTCCACGTCCTGCCACTGCTCTTCAGACACTGTGCCAGTTATTGTATTTTACTGGTGAAAAGGGACTGCGCATTTGCACATTTTTCCGTAAGAAAGAGAAGCGTTGTTTAAAAAGCACCGCACACAAGCCAGCACTGGCTGAGGGGAGAAAGCAGCGCTCAAGGACCTAATGTGGAGACAGATGCTGGTTGCTCTTCCTCATTGGAATGGCTTGTATAAACAGGCGTGTAATTTTTGGCTCGGCCACTCTCCTGCGTGCCAGGGCCCATGCTGAGCTCATGGGCCTCGCTACTCTCATGAAGGCTGGTAACAGTCACAGATTTGGGAAGCAGCTTGATAGAAAGGAGCAGGCAGTGGGGACGGTAGCAGTTGCCATCTATTGTAAGCCATCTGCCCGCTGGAGATCTGCTGATATGGGGGTGGGTGCACACATCTTGACTGGCTGCTTTGTCTCCGTTTTAGCCTACAGAAACTCCCATTGCAACTTGGGTTGTCTCTCAACACGCAAGATGTTGGCACGGCTCACCTGATCGGTGCCAAGTTGGGGTGGGGGGATTTAGGATCGATTTCCCCCTCCCCTAGCTCCCTTCATTCACTATCCGACACAAAGCTACAGAAGATAAAACACATCTGGCGACTTAATGGACAGCACGAAGTGGGGGAAATTTATCCTTTGCTTTGGACTCTCAAAACCGGCAGAACAATGGAGCCGCTGAAATAAATGCGTGATGATTGAAGGCATAAGCATGTCTGACAGGATGGCTTTAAAGTGCACCCCTGTTTATACAAAATGTGTGCCGTACGCAGCCTGACCGGCCCTCTGTGAAGCAGCGTGTGATAAATCCACAGCAAACAGGCACCAGGCTCCCTTTGGAGGAAGGTTTTCCTGCAACACCACCGCCTACCTCCATTAGGCATCCCAGCCCCAGCACACCCCGAGACCTGTAGGAATGGGCTCCTGTCTCCAAGCAAGGCAGTTGGGCAAAGCACTAGTTTTCTTCCCTCATCCTGTTCCTCAGGCCCTTTTCCAGGGGAAAAAGCAAATAAATGATTTATGGTCAAAACCAATGTCAATAGGAGGTAGCCACCTGGCTCACCCGGCACTTCTGTAAAGCCCACGGGGCACCAAACTACCTAAAACTCTTGGTAAAAATGCTCCACAAGAGTTAAATAGACCCCCTGTAAGCCAGTATTGCAACCTCCTGAAGAACATTTTAACCACGTACGGACTCTGCTTGCTTCTCTCAGCCATTTAAATCCCCTCACCCTTCTCCCGAAGGAAACCAACCTTTAAAAGTTCATTTTACTGCACATGAATGGACTCCCCTCCCCAAAGAGACGAGGGCCTTTGCCAAATGCTCCCCCCTAGGCTTACTTGTGCAAGATCAAGCGTTGCTCCAGGAAAGTCAAGGGAATTACATCAGCAAGAGCCAGGGCATAATTTAGTTGGACAGAATTAAGACAATCCCACCCAGGACTTCACACCTGTTCACCGCTTCCTGCTCCAGGGAACCTCCCTGCACCACAAGATCTTTTTAATGATGCTAAAAGGTTAATTAATGATTTTTTTAGCCTCAGTGATTAACAGGGCTTTTATGAAAGACTCGGCTGACCCAGGCCCTGAACTACCTGGCCTGCTGATACTCATCCTTCAGGTGGAGCTTGATTTCCTAGGGTCCTCAATAGATGCTGACAGACACTCAGCCCCAGGCAGGATAGGGCTGTCACATAATAAGGTTAGAATAATGCTCCTGCAGTTGCTTTTATCTTTTTTGGCTCTGGCCCCGTATGAGTTATTGTTCAGTCCAAGCCAATCTTACCTTGGCGGCATCATATCATATCAAAATATGGACGTGGCAAGCACAATACCCAAACAAAAGATTATTACAGCAATGATTGACAACACAGCTTGGCAAGTTGTGCAGGGATACTACTGTTCGGTGACTGTAAATCATCAGTGCAGTGGACTTCAATCACAATACAACGACTTAACCACATATAT
The DNA here is from genome assembly GCF_000455745.1 of Alligator sinensis. Lineage (NCBI taxonomy): Eukaryota > Metazoa > Chordata > Crocodylia > Alligatoridae > Alligator > Alligator sinensis. The sequence goes on along the minus strand of NW_005842494.1, from coordinate 646,701 downwards.
TTGCAGTCAAACGCATCCTAGTGCCCATGCAGTAAACACAGAGCATGGAGAAGGGGTAAAAACAACAGATGCAAGAGCACACACACATAAGCCCCAAAGCAAAACCAGCCTCAGCTTTCCTGACTCCAGTGGAGCGACACCAGTTATATGACCTAAGAATCTGTACAAACCTGAGCACTGCTGAAAAGCCACGGCTCCAGCCACACACAAGCCTGCAAACCATGCTTAAGATGGAGGGCAAAGGCTCTTTAACAGCACAGTGTCAATCAGGGACATGCTGAATAGATATGCAGAATTAACACTTGGAAGGTAACAGACATTGTCCTGTGGGCTTGAATCTCCAATATCTCCTTACCCCAACCCCAGCTGCAGCCTTGTATATTTGTTTAACCAGTGGAAAGTCAAAGCAGAACAGATGTGAAAAAATACCACTCTTCCTTGGCATCATTTTGCATCTGCTTTCACAGACCTTCCCCTTGGTCTGCACCTTGAATGCAGCCTGTTGCATGCAAGGGAACAGGCCTGGCAGCGGTAGCAGGAAAAGACAAGACACTCACCTGAACTCAGTGTAAACCATGCTCTTTAGAGGAGCAGCCTTCCCTAGTTACTTGCACCTCATTTAGTCTCTCTGCCTGGTTTCAGAGAACACCTTTAATAGCCACTTTGAAGATGCTTTGTCATTAGGGCCTGCTTTAGAAGCTTTAAATTGAGAGCCCCTAGTTAAGCTAGGCTGATTATTATGCAGTTAAATGGACTACAGTCTTGCTACAAGATAGAGCGTGAGGCTTAAGGATGCCCTGCACTCAGGCAGTTTATGCACTTAACCGATATGCACGCAGCCAGGGTTTGTTACAATGGTAAAGATTTTGGGGTGATCTTTTTTACTGGCAATGTTTATCACCCCAAAGATCCTTGCTTCACAGCATTCCCAGGCCATCACAGATACAAATCACTCTAACATGACAAAGGTGAGCAACTGGGGAAAAAACCGGGAGCAGCACAGGGCTATGCAGTTGAACAAATTAAGCACTTAACCAATATGCAAGGAAGTGGGGCATGTTATGGCAGTTTCAGAGGAAGGGGGCTTTAGGCTGAGGTTTTCCATTCACCCTAATCCAGATATTTTGGGTGGCTCTGAGAAACAGTCACCTTGATGTAAGCAAACTGGACTGCAGGTGAAGACCCAGGCATAAAAAAAAAAAAGCGTCACCCCAGAGGCACCCAGCGACTTCAGCGGGACACGGTCTTGCCTCAGGGATGTGGGGGACCCAGTCCTGTCTGCTTGCCTTGATTTGATCCCATTTACAAGCCCTATATTTCTCCAGGCACTCTGGATGCATACCTGGGGTGAAAATGAAGGGCCTGAGGCAGAAACCATGCAGAGCATCCTCTTCTTCCTCCTCACCCAGACACCAAGCATTGCCTCACCTCCACAATTTGACCTGTGGAAAGAAAGCACATTAGCCAGCGAGCAACAGAAACTGGCAACGTAAAACACCCTATCCCTTTCCCCTGGGCTGGTTTTAGCAAGAAACCACAGTGTCACTGTTGACCCAGGCTTACCTCACTTTACCAGGCTGCAGGGGCACACATCCTCTTCTCCAGCTCCCTCTTCCTGGCTCGAACACAAGAACACACCACCCCAAAAACCCTCTCTCAGTCCTCATCTCTCCCAGCCTCAGCCAGGACCCTGCTTTGCTGCACCTGCATCAGGCAGCCATGCGACACCCAGCCAGCTGAGCCTGGTGAACTCATCACTGCTGCTCACAAGCACCACAGGGGCCACACATCACCTGTGCGCTACTGCCCAGGGCTCTGCAGACCCACAACCACTTGCAGGCACCTGTTGTGGTCTGACTTGAGCTGTTTCAACCCAAAGATCAATGTTCAAAGGGATCCTAGAGCCTGACCTCTCTGGTTACTGCCCCGCAAGGCAATGCTGATTGCCAGGCAGCATAGGAAGCCCTCATCTGTCGTTGCTGCAATGTCTCTGCCTGCACAGAAAGCTTGTCTGGGGCTGTTCATCCCACAGCCGTCCGGCACACCTGCTATTATTTAGTTATTTTTATCTTAACACAAAGGACAGGAAGAAAGCATGCAAGAGGCTCCTGGTTTTATTTTTTCTGGCCTGCTGTTCCCTGCTGGCATCTCATGCTGTCCACACACCCCTCCCAGCCCGACTCATTTTGCTGATTCTAAATTTCTCCCTTTCCCCCGCCTTTTGTTAATGCTGTTTCATTGCCATTAATGAGAAGCCTGAAACAGCACCATTTCTCAGGCCCCTTCCCAGCTGCTCGCCTCACCTGTGCAGAGGGCCGCCAAACTTAGGCCTCCACTGCACGGAAAAAGGATGGACATGATGAACAGCAGGGTTTTGCTATGCCAAAAAGGACCTGTGCACCACGCAGGTTGTAGCTAATACATTTTATAGGCTGCCCACCTTGCCTGGAGGGGTCTGAACCTGCATGTCTCACTCCTCAGCAAGTGTCCTAGCCAGCAAGCCTTGGGCTAGGCAGAGCCCAGAGCACCTCAGGCTCTAACTTAGTCCTTATTTCAGGAAACCAGAGTTGTGCAGTTCTTATTCAGGCAACCGACAAAGGCCAAGATCTTCGAAGGCAGCCGGTGATTTCAGATGCTCTGTATTCTGACACCCAGTTTTAGGCACCTTCAAGGGGCCTGTTTCTCTTGCTCAGGATTTTGATAGCCAGGCCCCTTGAAGGTGCCAAAAATGCTGCACCAGAAATGGAGATGCCTCAAACAGGTGAGTCACTCAGCCTAAGTGAGACCTTCTGGGTCATGGTTTGTGAAATCCATTGCTAGAACAAGCAAAGCACTTCAGGAACTGTTGCAAGGGCAGGGATGTAAAAGGGTTTCAAAAGGGGCTATTCTGATCCTCTGATTTGCCCTTCTGCCAACATCCCTTGTACAGTTTTACTCCATTAAGCAAAATATCTTGAATCATCTGCAGTACAGAGAATTATTCTTCCACACACTCAGACATATAGAATATATATATATATCCACCCACAGCATCACGACTGACATTTGATCAAAACAAAAATCCACAGGCAAGACGACAAGCTTAGGGGAAAGAAATGGTCATATTGGCCCATTTGAATTCTGCCTCCTTGTTTGTCTCATGTACACATCCAATTGCATGCCCAACATTTCTTTTTTTTTTTTTTTTTTTTTGATAGCCCACATTTGTGGCAGATAACAAGATACTTCATCATTAAAAAAGTGAATTCATTTCTGGCTTGTGTAATGAGTTGGATTAATGTGTTACCTTTTCAGTTTGGGGACCTCAATTTAAATCCTTTCCTGTTAAACTTGATCAGGAAAGAGCCCAGCCTGGCCCCAATACAGAAATTATTCTATACAGTCTGACTGGTTAATAATTAATTTCACTTGATGATTCCCAAAGCTGAATGAAATGCATACAGTTTGGAAGTCTGTAGACCTGTTCATATTTCTCCTTTCCTCTGGAATGGTGATTTTGCAGTGGTTTCTCCACTGTCTTTTCCCATCTTCACCCCTCCTCCTTCCTATTCTCCCCTCCTGCCTTATTTTCCCCCAAATGTTTTATTAATTAAATACACAGACACAACTAAAGGAGAGAATGAGAGATACAGCAGAGGTGATTAGTTCAGGATCAGTTTGCATTTAGTCATGGAGCAGTCTCTATGCTGTAGTTTTAATAAATGTGAACAAAGAACAATATACATACAACATTTTAGGATGCAGAAACTAATATAGCAACAAGACAGCACTGTGCATGTGTGCGAAGAAACGACTTCAGTCTTGGCACAACTAATTATTGTTTCACCTGTCGTATAAAACTGGTTCTTCCTTTTTGATCAACTTTGCCTCATGTCCCAGGCAGAAGACTGAGGACCTGGGCACTTGATTTTTTATTTCTGGCCTCCGCCACCGACTTCCTGAGGCACCCCAGGCAACTCACTTCACCATACTGTGCCACAGCTTGCCTATTTATCAAAGGGGCCTGGTTTGTTGTGAGGCTTAATTAATGAATGCCCACGTGTCATTTGGAGTTCTTCAGCTGGAAGATGGTGTAGATCTACATGGGGTTATTAGTTTCAGACATTTCTTTTTTAACCTTATTACCCATCTATCCATCCATCTCACATGATGTTATGCCATGATTATTTATTGCCTGGAGCCCATTGTGTTTTAAGCCTAGTTAGATTTTTCTTTCAGGTTTTTATAAACAGGCTGATTCTGGACATGGATCCTCAAAAAAGGTCCAAACATTTGTTGTCTGGTGAATGAGTTGACTGGCAAGAAGAGAGGTTATCTGCCTTAACCCTGTAAAGGCCACCAGAAGATGCAATCCTGTTCAGCTAAATAGGACATGGGGATGGTTGTTTTTATTGAAACCGTGATCAATAATTCATCTTAAAACACATTCTCTTCCCGATTACTCCCCTCGCGCATCTTCCCGAGAAGGCTCCCGTATGTATATTTGATTGGTTAACTGAAGAAGAGTGTTCACCTTCAAGGTGAATAGCTTTAAAGAACAGAGGTCATGGAAAATGAATCACACAACAGCCACTTGGACCTATCTTCCCAGAATCACCAAAACCAAAAGCTGATGCCACTGAGAACTAGATGGCAAAATCAATTGGCTATTGTGAAAAAAACAAAAAACAAAACAAACACAAAACCTTGTTTGAAAGTGGGAAAGGTTAAGGAGATAAAATTGCTCCTGCAAAGGCCTTTTGTAGCTGGCATCTTTTATAGGAGCTTGCAGGAGCTGTCTCAGAGCTTTTGCCACAACTGTCATCTCCGGTTTTTAGCATGACCTTCTGTTTTGGAGGGTTTCTTACAAATAAAGGATTCTAGGCAAGGAAAATAATCAATGTCTCATAGGTGGTTTAGTACTTGTGCAGGTAAATAAGCGTGCATACAAATAAAAACCTCTCCAAGCCTCAGTGCAATAGATACACAGCTATCATGCAATCCTCGTGCTGATCAAAGCCCCAAATGACTGAAGGGAGGGAAGTTCCCCACTCTGTGTTAAACTAGAGTTAACTGAGATTAAGAAGAGATACCTCCCTTTCTACCAACAGCTGAATGGATGTTGGCAGTAGAGGCAGCCACATGAACAAGTGGCTGGAGAAAAAAGATTTGAGATCCCTGGGAGATATCCCAAGCAAGGCAAATCCCAGCCACCTCCTTTCTGGGACAAAAGCAAGATTGGGGCCCTATTTACTCAGTGCTACCATAGTATGGACTCATCTAAAGAACACCATGCTTTCACTTGCAGCTGATCAGTCCACACATTTGGAGGCTTAGTAGACACAAGGAACTTTAACATACCTGATGATGAATATCTTTAGCAAATACAAAAAAAAAAAAAAATCAGGGCCAAACACATTAGCAGAAAGCAGTCAAGAACAAACCACTATCAAAAGCAAGAAACAAGTTAATACCAAATCCTCACTTTTTCCTTCCTCTCTCTCACCACCTTCTATCCTCAAGTCACTACAGCTAAAAGGAGCCTCAGTTAATCTCAGCCCTTATTTATACACCAGCAGGATAATGATGCTGCCCCCACCCCCTTTATAAATCAAACCTGGTTGTGCAAGATATAGGTAACTATTGATCAGAGTATATCTTGGGGCTTTGCTTTTTCTTAGAAAGCTGGACTAGGAGCATAGCTAGGCTGGAAAAGGTGTTTCTACGGTCTGTCACTAGGTTTTCAAAATTTCTCTTGGTTTCTTTTAGGACTGGACCAAAACCTTTTGAAGATGTAGGAGGGAGGGTAACAGGAGAGTGCAAGCACCCTGTGCATAGCTCACAGCTTGGTTGCAGGGATATTTTCTCCTTGGGTTGTAGAGGAGCCCACTCAAAACTTTGCCCTGTCATTTTTCTGTATTTTGGACAACTGGTGTAGAGCCCAGCCATGCTTAGCTACTCTGGGGTGAATATCTCTTTAGTTCAAAACTTTGTTCTGGATCTGAGAACACATCCCAGCAAGCATACTGGTGAAAACAGTCCATTTTTGGAGGAGAAGCTTTAGCTTCAAGCAAATGGCATGTATTCACAAACGTACCATTTCTTGCACAATTCCCAACTAGCTTTAGCTGGGAGTTGTTTGAAAAGTTTATAGCTACAAATTTCATCCCTCTGGGAATAAGGACCTGTGAGCAAGGAGGAGTGGGAACAGGTGAGGGAACAGAGAGAGAGAGGGGTGGGGGCATGTATTTAGCATTGAGGTCTCTCTCATTCAGAGGAATGGTTTTGAATTGCACCCAATGAAATAGCCCTAAGATCTCTAAGCAGGGAATTATCTGTTAGACTCCAGCATGTTGACAGTAATGTCTGTCAGCCTCTTGATTCTGTTACCCCATTAGTCAACCGTCCCATTAGCAATTATCCTGCAGGCTCTGGGAATTGTTACCCACAGATGAGCGGGATGAGGCAGCCTTGCAAGGGGCAGTGGTGCATGGGGAGAAAGGAAGGTATTTCTGTTTCGCTCAGTTGCTCTCACAGCAGCATTCCTTGGACAGGCCTGCGTGGCTTGGTATTTATTTCTCTGTTGCAAACTCTTAAGAAAAACAGCTGTAGCCCATGACACTTCAGACCCAGCTGCCCTTGCCTCCCCGCTTCTCCCGCTAAATGTATGCCAAACAGCTTAACCAAGGTTATTCTTACTGTGTGGGAGAAAGGAGAGTGGATACATCTCCAAATGGTTTTGTTTAATGAGAGAAAAATTGATGCTCTCATGTCTACTTCACCTGAGAAGTCTCCTTGGGGGTTTTCATTTCTGCTTCTCCAGAAACAAAATTAGAATATTCTGGGGGTTGCTGGAGTACAATGCTTGCCTGTCAATACCCAGGAGTTACATAAAGCCTTGCTTTATAAAAGGTAAAACACAAAGCATTTATACCCAAAGAATGTATGCTCTAAAAATAAAAGAGCATGCTCTTTCTCTCTCTGCCATGTTTTTCCTATCTTGCATTCACTTTCTCCCCCTTTTTTTTCCTGCTACATTGGGAAAATACCGTCTTAACCTGGCAAGGAAAGGGAAGGGAGCTCTTTTGCGGAGAGGGACATCCGACGCACCCAATGGGGATGTGACCCTAGGAAGATGAGCCATTCACATGGTCTTTGCACAAGGCTGCATCACATTGCCCTTCCGTGCTCGACCCTCTCTCATCTGCAGAATTTAAAACACCTAAAACCATGTAACATTAATGTCTGCTTAATCTCATTACGCAAATAATTCATAGGTCTTCATCTGCAAGATTTATAGATGAAACGAGGAGATTTTTACAATTGCCCATCATGTTTAAGAAGCCACATTCATAAAGGGTCTGCTGGATCGGTTTTCCCACAATTATGGGTCTTGGCTTGCTTTCTTTTTATTTTGTGCTTTGGGGCTTGCCTTTCCCTCTCTTCACAAAGGATCCTCCATTTTAAATTGCCTTCTAATTAGAAGGCTCTTAGTTATATGAGCTGGTGAGCTGGCCCCGTATGTTGATAGGTAAACTATTTGCAATTGTACTTTGTGCAACCCAAGGCTGGCTTTTGATCTTCAGATGAATTCTATTCATGCAACACAATGCATTTTTCCCTTTAGTCCTCCTATTTCATATCTTCGCCATTTTTTCTTCTGTAAACAAATTATTACAACAGAAGTCAGCTGCATAGAAGGGAACTTTGGGCTTTGTTGCAAATGTCTGTGGATTTGTGTGTCGAAAGCCAAATTAAAATTACCAAGGCTAAGTAGAGGTAGACGTGAGTCTCAGCTATAGATCGAAGACAAAGCCACTGTAACTTCTCTTTGGTAGAAAATGGATCCATCTTCAAGTGGAGTTACAAGAGCAAGTCATGGGTTTGTGTGCTTGTTTTACACACAGGACTTCTTCACTTCTACTTAGCAAAGGAGGTTGGACCTCCAGCTCATTCATTTCTGGTACAACTGCTGCCATGCCAAGGAAGTTGGTTACAACAGGATTATTTCCTAAGCGTGTTAGAGTACTGTTTTGTTTTGCCTGTGCAGATGAGACCAACCCTGGAGGGTGGTGGCACCGTTCCCTCAACATGGACCAAATGTGGTTGGATCTAACCAAGGCAAAAGGAAATTAGGTTTGAATGTTAGGACACAGCTGGATGCACCTGGGCATTAAGTAACTGCAGTCTAGATAAGGCCAAATCTCAGCCGGTGCATGGTTTCAAGTCATTCTGGATTGAGACTTCAAAGACATTAAGGCTGGAAGGGACCTTGGAAGATCATGGAGTCCAGCCCCACTTCCGACGCTAGAGATCAGTATAGCTTCAATGACGTCAATAGAGCATGTTAATCTACATCATCTGAAGATCTGGCCTACTGACTGAATAGTTTGAGTAAGGACCGATTTAAACATCAAGGCATTTTTCAGAATTTGGCCCTGAAAGTGAGTTATGTTACAGCCAACTCCATAGAAATAGAGGTATTAAAGATAGGAAAATTGTTGGATTACAATGAAGCAAAAAAACCCAACCCCTCATTAATTTTCCCAAGGGCTTTTGGCTCTGAGGATAGGTGTATAGATCTAACCTCATCCCACAAAAACATTCAGACACAAATCCCTGTGTGTGTACAAATAGAAATTAAAAAGAAAATCAGCTCCCCCAAACCATTTTTCCCTCTTCTAATCTTGTGTAGCAAAAATTAAAGCTTGATAAGGCCCAGAGATGAAGGCGAGATTGTTCTGCATTAGTTTCTCTGCATGTCACCTTGTTCCTAGCCAAGCTTTAATAATAAGCATGTTTATTTGAATAGTTTGCTGATATCACACATCAATTTTAGCATGCGGTCTCCTGCCAGATGAATTTATAACCCTTTTAATATACTTGGACGTGGGAATGTGTTTAGACTTGTTGGAAGGAGGGATAAACCAGGTGACTATGGTCTAGGCGGGTTTGTTCATTAGCAGTTCATATCACCTAATGTATTGTGTGATGAGAACAATAGTCCCAGTTTCAGAGTACCCCACTTAACTGCAGGAAAGGGAATGGGGCGACAAGAAGTGTATGTAGCAGTCGAAGGTCTGCTACAAACCCGTATGGTCAGCTCTCAAGGATACCAGGGGGACGAGGGAGGGCAGGGAGCAGAAGTTTGACTAATTAATGGTTAGGATAGTAGACTTTGTAAATGGTTCGATGAAATGTTTTGCAACAAAATTAGCATAAAAATTGTAGAGGTTTCAAACTGTCTTCTGGTCGGCAAATCACCTAGCTTGTGCAAACAGGGAAGATTTATAAGAAGTCCCCGTGCAGAGGGATGACAGAGCTAAAGCCCATTGAAACTAGTGGGCATCTCTAAGTTTCTCAGTTCTAACATGAACTGTCCCTAAAAGTCACCCATGGGGCAGGAGACTAATGTTTGTGAGGGCAGCTATTTGGCTCTGGTTGGACGGACCGGTGCCTTTGTCTGGGTTTGGTGGCTGGCACTGAGGTCCACTGGGGGAATGCATTGCAGGAGGCTCTCTGATTTCAGGGCCTGTGTCCTTGCTTGGAGCTGGCCTCTGTTGTGTGGCTGAGTGTTTTGGAGACAGGGAGAACTTTTCAGACTCTTTGCTTTTATCCCATTTCACACCTCAGGCAAATTGAAAAAAAAACAAACTGTCTCTTAAACTCTAATTCCTGCTTTAATGGTGCTTGTATAGCACAGAAATATAGGACAGCAGCTGCAGATAAAAAAAAAATAGAAATATGATTTTGTGCACACCTGGAAAGAGCTCCCTGGTTTCATTGATAGCATAAGTATTGTATCATCTCATCACATAAACCCAGAATTGCTTGTCCCCGCTGGCTTTTTTCTGCCTAATCCTTTTCAACACCTCTCCTGTCCTCTCTACTCAATCTTGCTGCTTCTGGAACATAAATGGTATAAACCAGATTTGCAGCCTGGTTTTAACTGACCTTTGCTTTTTGTGCCTCCAATGTGCAGAGGCCAACAACTGTAGGAGTAAAGATACTGAGACTGCAGCAGACCCAATGGCTAGAGCAATTAAGCATTAAATGATCAGGTGATTTAATCTGGCCTCCAGCCAACTGGGGCAAAAGTATTACACCCCAAATTATTTGTGCTTGCAAATGGCAGGCCCCAAATTAGGGCGCTGGTGTCTGAAAAGCTCAGCGTGCGTGTTCGTGATCCAAGGGGCGCTGTAGTCAGTCGGGCCCATCTACCAGAGTACATGCCCATGCATGCTGTGCACCTGACTGCAATGTTAATAGGACTACACATTTCAGTAAGCTTTTGCCCAGGAGCACAACTGGACTCTGTGTTTATTTAAAGGCTAACATTTATCCCTGTTGAAATTAAGTTCCATCTCCGATCCCATAAAGCTTGGAAGCAAGTGCTTGAACCTGAACTGCATTAAATAATTCTGCTGGCTTCAGTGTGACTGGGTGTGCTTAAAATTAAGCACATGGGTAAGTACAGGAAGGCCCTTTCCAAATTTCCGAATACTGGGACGTTGTGAGAAAGCAAAAACACGCCAATAAAGCAAGCAGAGCCGCTGCATCCCCAGACACCCTTGGTTACGGTATTTCACAAAGGTGGCTCACTATTAATTATTTATGAAGATACTCCACACTATGCTGGAGAATGTCCAGCAGTATATTTTGTAAGAGTAATGAAGTCTAGACCTCTCAAGGACAGCATTTTCTCTTCTCTCTATTACTTGTCTGCTGAGAGGTAGGGTGAGACTATCATTTTGTGCTAGTGACTTATGGGCCGGGCAGCCTAGGAAAGGGTGAATTAGTGAGGTTTTTTTAAACGCTGTACAATGGTGAAGTCACCCATGTTTGCTGGGAGGGCAGGCTCTGACATTTCATTCAAGTGCACTGATGTTTCTTGGCTTGGGTTTTTAGATGTCATTTATAAAGCCAAAATGACACAGTGAGGGGAACTCTATGAAACCGCCTGCCATTTATTGGATTTTGAACAATAATGGAATAGCAGATTCTCTGCTTAAGACTTGGAAAATGAAACACATCTTTTTTTTATTAACTACTAGAAGTGGTCATTAAAACCATCTTAGCCTACCAGCCTCGGAGGGGAACGCAGAAGTCTCTGAGCAACAATTGCTACAAATATTAGGGCAGTTGAGTTGCTATTAATAGGACAAAAACTGTTCCTTGGGTCTTTGGGTGGCATTAGGCTCATCTGGGCTAGGGACAGAAGTTACCCATAAACTGGTTTAAATGATTAGGAACTGGTTTAAATCGGTAACAGAACAGAAGTTCAGTGCACATAAACCAGTTTCAAAAAGGCTGAAACTGGTTTAAGATAAAACTGGTTGAATGTAGTATCAGACTTAACTGATTTGGGTCAAGCTGGTTTATGAAACTTCTGTCCTAGACCCCTTCCTTGTTCAAGTTCAATCACAGTCCCCCAGCATCCCAGCATGCTTTGCAGTCTGCTGTGCTGTGTGCTCCAGCAGAGAAGGGCTAGCTCTGCTCCCTAGCTGGAGCAGTGAGGGCTGGCTGACAAGGGGAGGAGTGGGAGCAAGCCCAGCTGGGGATGTAGCCCAGTCTGCAGGGTGGGGAGGAGGGATGCCTCCCCCTAGGCAAACCCCGGCTTGGGTCAGGGGCCAGGGAGGGGGACTAAATGCCTGTCCCCCTGCTCAAACTTACTGCTGGCTGCAACTGTGGACTACAACTCCCAGAGGCACCTGGAAGCAGGAGGAGGAAGTGATGAGAAACCCTGCAGAGTCCTGCTGCCGTGATGCTGGCCTGAAAATCCCAGAGACCTCAGGGGCAGCAGGAAGAGGAAGCAACACATAGCCCATGCTGGCTACATGTCAGAGAGCCCTGCTCTAGCTGCCCAGCTTCTGGCCTGAGCCACTGCAGGCCCGTGGCAGCATTTCCTGAATCAAAGGGAAAAGTCTGTTCGCTTCTGTTTCGGTTTGATCTCTGCAGTTTAGACGAAACCTGCAAAGACTGAATCCATTCAGCCTTGGACTTTTTGACTGTCTGTACTTAGCCCTGGAGTCCCCAACAAGCTCAAGGGTAATGTCATGGTCAGAAGATGCTGCTTTCAGCCACAATGAATTAAAAAGGAGCCTGAGAGGGAGAGCAAAGTGTGGTGCTGCCCAGGAGCCAGCAAAGGCTGGTGTAAGAGCCACTTAGGGTCTGTTTTAATTGTAAATGTCTCCTATTGAAAATTTATGCTGATTGGGGGATCTGGATTAGCACAGGAGCTGCCTCAAAAATTAGGAAGGTAAAGGCAGCTTCTGCTTCCTCTGTGCCCCTTGAGAGTCTGCCCTGATGTTCGTATTTAACTTCAGCTGGCAGCGACTCGCGCTTGGGCGTCTGCACAGGAGTCACTGAGCCAAGATCCCAGCCCCGCAGAAAGAGCAAACGCTGGGAGGAAAAACTAGCAGCAATGTGCCCCTCTTCAGCACGGAGGAGTTGTGCACACAAAGTGCGAGAGGAAAGGTTGCAGTGATGGCAAAAGGGACTTGGCCAAGATTGCTCAGATTTTTTGATTAACTTTCCCGCAGGGCCTTCTCAGAGGAAATAAAACTGGCTCTGGCTGACGACAGACATGATATGCTAGTCCTTCAAGGAGAGGAGTAGCACGCCGCTGCCAAGACTCCTGGTTTGAGAGCAACTGAAACAGAGGATAGGGACTTGGTCTTGTGGGTAAAATCGACCCCTGCCCAAAGGGGCCCACACCAGGCTTATGCAACACGTAAGCTTTGTTTTGTGCATCGGAGTGAATTCCCAAAACGGTTGCAAGTGAAGCCGCGTGCCTTTGGACCTCTTTCTTTTGTCAGCCTGCACAGCCTCCATGGATAGGCAGCTGTAGAAACACTTGATCTGATATTCAGAGGATGCAGATTGATGTGTCAAGCCCATCAAGGAGATGGAGGGGGAGAAGGAAAGAAATCGCATCTTTTGCTAGAAGACGGAGCTCTTACTGGAATCAAACCAAACTAACAAACCCAGATTGTTTCCTTAAGCAGGAACGACGCATCTCAACCTTGGATCTTGATCCCCACTCGAGCACTCTGCCCCCTTCCTTGTCTCCCCCCCAGTTCTGGCCTTTGAAACTATCTCCATTTCATTTGCAAACTGATTTCATGATGGAGCAGAAATGCCAATCAATTGTACAGCCATCAGCAGGAGAGCATCACCAATCTACATTAGCCAGCTGGGCTGCTTTCCAGAGCATCATCTACAACACATGAATTATTACCGAAACATTACTGCTGTCAGCACATTCCTCTCTATACAACTTCCTATTATTATTTTTTTGGCGGACAACCCTGAAATTTTAAACAGCTCAATCTTGCTAAACTAATGCAACTGCCTGGTGCCTTCAGGATGAACTTTTCATAAAATCAACAATAATCCTTCGACTGAGGAAAATACATATATATGTATCCTCCAAACATCCCTTCCCCCCGCCACCCCTTGTTTGTTTTGCTCCTGCTCTCTGTACTAGCTCTGGCTTTCCTTCTCATTGCTATAACAGCCTTTTATTTGTCTTGCAAAGGAAGGAAGAGACTTAAGGGATCCTTAAGCTTCAGTGACACCGAGTATGAAGTAGCTTATAAATCAGAGCTGGAGAAAGCAGGATCAGCAAGCACTGCTGCTCGCATCTTAGCTCATAAAAAAAGTGCGTGCGAGTACTACCCCGCTTAAAAACTGCTCGTGTGGCTGCGACTCATTCAAAGCGAGGCAATCGTGCAGGGAAAACACGGAGGTCTGAAGAGTCAGATGGAGGATTTGGTGACTTTTCTCATTAAAGATCCTCCTTTTGGCTCTTCAGCCACTGCCAGGTGGTGATGACTTGGTGTCACCCGGGTGCAAACTGAGAAACTAGCAGCTTACAGCCGGATGCTGTGAACTCTCTGCATGTGAGCAGCGGCTCTGTTCGTGTGCACGGAGATAGGGGCACAGGTAACCACTTGCAGGTTTTACAGCCTTTATAGACTTGGATGGTAGTAGGATGGTGCTATTTTTAACGGTAAAAATGCTGCCTCCATGTCAGCAGGCGTCTCTACGATGCTTCAGCAAGGCACGCTGTGCTTGCTCTGGGCTCACTAACTCCTGAAATGGGACCAGTATAGCCATTTTAGCGCACCACTGGGTGCACACCCAGGAACTTCTCTGTCTTGCCATGCTCTGGATCGTGGCCGCACGAAGGAAGCTACATTACTTCCACTTTGTGTCCCGGGTGGTGGGTCTACTGGCCTCACGGTGGTGGTTATTAGCATAAACACAGGCCTGGTCCCTTGTATTAAATCACCCCTGGCTTCCCCCAGGTTGTTCACATGAAGGTGAAAATCGCAGGAAGCAGCAAAGAATCCTCAAAGAGGAGGAGATAAAGGTCATACTTCAAATTACCCAAATCAAATAAAGATTTCACTTAGCTCTAATAAGACAATTATGTTGATTACACTTCCAGTGGTTATTAAAAAAAAAGATATGTTTCATTTTCCAAGTCTTAAGCAGAGAATCCGCTATTCCACTCTTGTTGAAAATCCAATAAATGCCTTAAAAAAAAAAAAAAAAAAATCAGTCACGGTCATTTGTGTGTGAATGAAATTAACGCAGATTTGTTAGCATAAAGAATTAATTAAACTTCAATTGGTTATTTAAATAATATTTAGTGCAGATTTAAAAACGATGTTGCATGTGAATATTTCAATAAAATATTTAAATAGTTAATATGTTTCCTTGCTGACGCTCTGATAAATGTGCTTTTAATTAATGTGACATTAAAAATAAATGGAATGAAGTATATTTTTACATGCAATCGTTTTGAACAACAGGTAATCATTTTCCTTTCCTTCTGGTATACATCAGAAATGGCATCCCTGACGTCCATGAAGCTACACCAGGGTACAACGAGTTTTGCTCAAAGGCAGAGCCATGAGACTAGGGGGAAAACTTGGAGTCAATTTTTTCAACCCCATTTTGTAGATGCCAGGAATATATTTGGATGGTGAATATTTGTATGCCAATAGCACCTAAGGCCCCAGCTGGAAACAGGACCTGCTTTATACCAAATGATACACAAACCAAACAGCAGCTTTCCTCTCCTTAGTTCACAAAGAGATTAAGGCATTTGACCAGGGTCACAAAGTAGATCTGTAGCGGAACTGGGAACTGAGCTCAGGATCCCTGTCCAGTTGCTTGAGATCACAGCCCCCTTCCTCCCAAAGAGGGGAGGGGTGATAATCCATGCTATTCTCCTGCCCATCACTACTAGGAAAAGGTCAAATGTCAAAAAAAGGCACAAAAAGCTTTTTGAAAACCTACCAGCAACACGCCTGCAACCATTTCATTAACACAGGCATGGAAGTAGATGGATCCTTTATGGCACTGGTGTTATGAGGTCCTCCGAATTCACCATGCAGGAGATGGGGGAAAACAGGCCAGAGTCTGAAAGTCAGTCCTGAGACGGAGGTGGCAGAATGAAGGAGACCAGCATCTGTGATAGCCTTGAGCTCTCGTCATGATAGGAAACCAGGCAAAGGAGAGCAAAGGGCACAGTTTTTCAAGGGGTAAATGTGGCAGATGTGCATGCATCACTGTGCACATCTGCCCTGCAAGCTCTGCGTTGTTGGTCCACGTGCCAGCTGTCAGCAGAGGGCTGTGTCCTCTCCCAGGAGTCGGGAAGGAGGGAGAGCTTGATGGAGAATGTATTAAACACAGGCAGTCCTCAGACTTACGACATACTTGGTTCCTGAAAACCACGTCTTAAGTTGAAACGTTATAAGTCGGAACCGATTTTCCCATAGGAAACAATGTTATAAATAGGAGATTGGTTCCTGAACCAAGGCCCGATACCCTATTTTTACCAAAAATAACCCATAACTTTGTACTCGGTCAATTATAAATGAGTAATATAGGTACATTCATGTATTTATATTGTAAATAGCAATCCTATTGATTTGGAAGGACTTCTTTGAGGTGACTTTGCTGGACTTTTTGAAGGGCTCTTGGCTGGAGTCGTCTCAGGAGTCTTGGCTGCAGGTTTTTCTGGAGTCTTGTCTGCTTTCTTAAGAAACCGTCCAAGGAAGCTTGGACAGATGTTTTCCAGGGAGATGGGTGATGCAGTGAACATGTTCACTGGCGTGGCATGGCGTCGGATCAAGCATTGTAAAGTCAAAACTGATGTCAGAAAGCTGAAACGGGGTGTCAATTTATAAATGTTGTAAGTGTGAAACGCTGTAACTTGAAATGTTGTAAGTCGAGGACTGTCTGCATACACCTGATCCCTCACCTCTTTTCTGCCTGTTCCCATAACATGCATGCTAGCAGGACAGATGTAGAATCTCAGATGTTTTCCCAATTTCTCCCCCCCAGTAACTAAGCACTGGCTGTGCTACATTGAGCTCCTGGTCCATCCCATTGCTCCCACCAGTGATTTCCTACAGTTGTCTGTCCTCTCTCTGCCCAGTGTCAAGAGATGAATATATCCTGAGCACCACAAGATAGCTTTCAAGGATATTTTGAGAGAGGGAGAAGGAGGAAAGTATTCAGGTAGATATGAGCTTTTTCTGTCACAGCTGAATGGCTTGTTCCTAGTGCATTTAAAAATGGTCTAATCCCTGCAGGATCGTTAGAAGTGGCATTAGAGAGGTTCCTTTCCATGGGGGTAGGCACAGATTGCATTTGCTTGGAGAGCACCTCTCTGATTTGGGCAGATGACAAGAAGCCCAAGCTGTGTGTGTGTGCTTGGCTGCACTGAAACATGGCACGGATGCACATTGCTGCTGCCGGAGCCCCTGACCTGATGGTGGTGGTGTGTGCGTCTGGGTTTCCACCTTAATTCAGTCTTTTTTGCTGCTTGGAGGAAACATGCCCACATTTCCTTACCCAGTTATACTGAGAGAGAAAAAAAAGACACCTTTCCTCAACCCCAGGAAAGGCTAAACAGCTCCCTTTCCTTTAACTCTGAGGTGTGGGGCAGTTAAGAGGAGAAAGAGGAACGAGACAAACTGAAAAGCTGAAGCACGGCTCTACCACCAAACTCTGCCGTTGAAGCCCTTGGTAGCACGTGTGATTTCACCTCCTGTTCCAGCGAGTGCACGCAGTCCTGCACCGAGAGGTAGGTACTGGAGCCAGCTTCTTTGGGGAGGGAGCTGAATGATGGATGGCAGATGCAGGTTGTCCAGGGAGAGAGACGCATTGTGGGTAGCAGTCGGTACCTAAGAGTCAGGAGTCCTAGGCTGTGCTCTCTAATCTCTTTCATGACTTTCAGCATTGATGAGCCTTCGCTTGAAATGCCAGCCAGGGCAGCCTGCTTCATCGGAGAGTCGCTACGTCAAAAAGATCACTCAGCCAAATGACAGACAGACACAATACCATGTAGCTGTAGGGTGCCTAACTATACACCGACACAAACAACAGGCATCAGAGGAGAGAGCAGATACAGCAAAAAAATACCATGGCATGAAAATACCCAAACGTATGAGTAACAACCCCAACACTGAGATGCATTTACTAAACAAATGCGGGGCTTAATTCCTAATATTATTCCGAAGAAATGATTTGGCCAGCTGCAAACACTAGTAGCCTCCATTTAAAAAAAAAAAAAATTAATATATGAGATAAAAAATTGCAAGGTGGGCAGCCCATTCTTCACCATTTCACTCTCATGGGAGCTCATCCAACCATCCTTGAGCTTTTTGCCAATGTGGGGGAAAACACAAATGTGTTTTTTTGGCCAACTGTTTTGGCAGCTGGGAATTTTTCCGCACAGCTCGATGTCTGGCTTCTGGTTCGCCTGTGTGGGAGCACCTTTCATTTCACCCCTGTAATCCCTGCACTACAGCTGGTATCACACTGAGGACCAAGTCACTGATTTCTTTTTTTTTGGTATCTAATGAAAGACACCAACTGGCAAGCGCAAAGCTGGAAGAAGCAGGCTCGGTCTGGAATTTCCTCGCCCCCCCTCCATGAGACTGGAAGGAGCAAAGGCATTTTTGGGATGGCTTTGCTGCTTGATAGCCATGCCAAGTGCTGCCCCAGCCCGGCCTGCCAATCAAGCGTTTGAACAGCCGCACACACCGCATTGTCTCACTCCCGCTGCCAGATGGGCTACTCTGTCCTGACCATTGTTATCGAGCACTGCCTCCCTCGGACCCTCGCTTTCCACCCTTGCACTTCGGGCAAGCAGCAAGGGTGCAGCAAAAGCATGCCGCTGAGTTGGATGAAGCACACTAATGCTTCAGCAGGGGTGAGACTGAGCTGGTCAGGGGAGGCTTTGCTACTGAAGCTGCTTTTTTTCCTTGCCACTGTGGAGCACACCTGCAGCAGCGGGCAGACCGCCCTGCCGACAGCCACTGCTCTGAAATCTGGAAGTCGCGCCTAAATTGCTGAAAGCTGCTAAAGCCGCCGTCCTGTGAGGACTGCTGCATGCACCTTGGATCTTCTTTGGATTTCAACGAGCAGAGGTAGAGAGAGATTTCAGGACTGCGCCTTCTGCCGCGGAAGACGGTGACAGGGAGATGGAGCGTCCCCTCACTGCTGCTGTGACACAGGCTTCCCTTAGCACCACTAATATATATCCTTGGTTCCCTTTGCCAGCGTGCCGTCGCTATAATAGATCAAGCCCTTTGACAGTACAGTTTTTGCTTGTTTATGGGAGGGGAAATACTAATGTGTGCTGCCGCTCTATAGCCTGATTTATTAGCTGTTGTACGCCAAAGGCACGTGCTCTGTGCGGTACACGGTCCTCTCCAGGAGAAATTTGCAGTGTTCACCTTCAGGAAGAGAAAGTGGGCTCCACTCATGCGGTGAAAAAGGATGCCGTGAGGCTCCCATGCCTCTCCTGTGTTTTAGGATAGGCTGCTGCCCTGCTGTAGCTCCAGGGGCTCTGCGCTGGTTTTGTGCCGCTCCTTAATTGTGGTTCTGTTACAGGCCTACAAAGTACCACCGGCCACTGCGCTTGAATAGGGCACGATGCAAGACACAGGTGGAACAGGTCAATGCACCAGGGCATCCAGAAAAGGGAGGAATTTGATGTTTAGGCTCCTCTTCTCTTTCACTCATTTTTAACTCTCTCCTTAGAGGTATTCTGGCAATCACTTAATATACCGAGCAGTAAAGGAAAGGACATTTCTGAGAAAAAGGGACAGAATCCTCTAATTACTCTCCAGCCTATTGTATAAGGCTTTAATCCTCTCAAATGATCCTCTGATTATTCACAGACATCACGGTCTCATTGCTTTTCATACTGCGCAGCAAGTGGAAGGCATAAGCAACAGCAAAAGCTGGAAAAGTCCCTTACAATGTGCCTCTCAGAGATTCATCCCAGATAAAAACGACATCCAGAAACCTGGGATTTTTTATCAGTCCCTGTTAACACGTGGATGGAAAATGAGCAGGGCTGGGCTGTACGTGCTTTGCGGGCGATGGGAGTGTGGGTGCTCATTCAGGAAGCTATATTGAATCTAGGAAGAGAGTGTCCAAGGCTAAGTACAGACAGTCAAAAAGCCTGAGGCTGAATTGATTCAATTTTTGCAGGTTAGTCTAAGCTGTATAGATTGAACCAATAAGCAAGTGAACAGACATGCCTGGCTGGAGCAGACAGCTTGGGTGAGGGGGAGCCTCCAGGGGAGTTGCAAAGCATCTTGGGAAGCTGGGGGACTGTGAGTTAACTTGAATCTGGAGGGGATCCGGGACAGAATTTCAATAAACTGATTTAACCTAAATTAGTAAATCTGATACTGCATCTATCCAGGTTTATCTTAAGCCGATTCTGGCCATGTTGAAAGTGGTTTATGTGCGCTCAACTTCTGTTGTGTTACACGTTTGAACCAGTTTCCAATCACTTATACTGGTTTATGTGTATTTCTGTCTCTAACCCCAGAGGATAAGTCTGGTATTATAAGAATATTCAAACAAACTGGATCCACCCACTTACTGTATTGTCAGAGTCCTGATAAGCCTGAGTATTCATTAAGAACAGGCCTTTGGTGGGTTCTCTGAACTCAGGTAAACTTCACCCTAAGGATGCACAACTTCCCCCAGTAGAAATACCCTGCTGAGCCCAGGAGGATCAGAACCTGTGTGCGGTGACCACTTGCATACCTGTGGCAGAACACCTGCAGTGCCTGCCACTTTAAAGTTTTTAGTCGGCAGCAGAGCAGCCAGCAGGTGAGTGCTAGCCTCATCAAGGTTAGCACATGATCCTAGGAGGACCTTGGGATTGGCTGAGGGGGCGGAGCAACCTCCTTTTTAACTCCGGCCCTCAGAGAAAGAGGGCAGTCTGAGCTGAGCTGGCCAGGAGGCAACATTAGGCTGAGCTGCTCCTGGGACATCTTGGAGGGAAGGGCAGGAGCTATGGGGATGGTTTGGAGGCTCCTGGTCCTGGGCATGACCTAAAAGTGCACCCTGTTGGGGATGGGTAGTCTGGTAGGGGAACCGTCCCCCAGAAATATCAGGCCAGTTACCACCCTGGTGAAAGGTGAGAAGGGGTGCCTGAAAACCCCAGCCCCTGCCTATGGGTGGGTTACTGACAAGAGAAGAGTCCTGGGCCAGGCAAGCCCAAAGGGGGACACCAGAGCCCAGTGTAGTGGGGCCAGGCATGGTGGCAGCTACCTGAGCCCCACGGGGTGGAAGACCCCAGGGCAGGGGGACAGGCATGGCGGCAGCTACCTGAGCCCCATGGGGTGGAAGACCAAAGTGGCTTGTTGAGGGGCCGGGAGAATGAACCAGGCCAGTGAAGGGCCGAGTGTGGCCCCAGGCAGGGGCAGAAGGCCCAGTGAGGGGCCGAGTGCGCAGAGTGACCCAGATGAAGATGAATGACCCTAGTGAGGGACAGAATCACTGAATTGTGACTAGGGATTCTGGATGTGATAACGTGTAAAGACCAGATGTGACAATGCAGAACTACTGGATGTGAGAAGATAGAATATTTGATGCGAGGCATGGGGCATGTATAAGGGGAGGTCAAAGCGTGTGCTTAGGCCTTTGTTATCAAGAGGTTGAACGGTGGGCAGCCTCCTGCCTTAGAAAGAACATTCATATTATTTCCATTAAGGCGTGGCAGGAGAGTGAGGCAGGGGTTTAGTCCAGAGCAGCCGAGCGGCTGGCACTGAGGCCTGGCCATCAAAGGTCAGCCTGTTGCAACATCCTCAGTCTCTTGTGAATCCCACAGATACACAGAGCTTGTGAGATTCAGTCACTGATGGTAAAGCTCTCACCCTGTGTCTTTTTCTTGTTTGTTTGTTATGAATGTCACATTTTATGGATTGAGATGGGCCTGTAGTTTCTGTCCTGATCTGGCAGAGGGTGGGTGTATGGTTTCCTCCCTGGCTAGCCAACCTCTGTCTAGTCACATCCTCAGAACAAAATCTTCTCACTTCCTGTTTTACTCTAACAAGAAAGAAAGAGGAAGAGCCAACTCTTTGGAGGTCTAACACAGAGGCTACTGTAACTTGAACTACATCATTATCAACTGCCATGTTTCAGGTCACAAGAAGATGACCAAGCTGGGTCAGGAAGTCGCTAAAGCACAAACATTTTCCAGCAATGAGAGTTATCCCCATGCAAGCAGGCAGCAGAAGGCCTATGCACTGCTAAGTTGAGGTCCTTGTGCAAGAGACATGACTCGGAGTGAATTTCACTCTTTGTCCTGGCTCTTTCCAAAAAGTGCTTTTAATATCACAAAAAACTATTTAGTTACAGGCAAGATCTACTGCCTTCTGCAGTACCACATGGTGCTGCTAGTAGTGAGCACCTGCTGTGGCAGGAAACATGCCCAAAATCTTGCTAAAAGCTGCCTCTACCAGCCTGCTCCACTTTGTGCCATAGCTCCCCTGGCTGAGTGGAGGGAGGATGATGCTGGGAGAACAAAACCGATCACCCGGGCTTTTAGAGTCTTTGCTACCCTAGGCCAAGGTGAAGTGCTTTGCAGGGGACTCACGCTGGTTCTATTTACATGCAGAAACACCCCAAGTTGTACAAATGTCCATCAAAGCCCAGCCTCAGACTCCATTAGACACTTGGGCTGTCAGCCA
The DNA here is from genome assembly GCF_000455745.1 of Alligator sinensis. Taxonomy (NCBI): domain Eukaryota; kingdom Metazoa; phylum Chordata; order Crocodylia; family Alligatoridae; genus Alligator; species Alligator sinensis. The sequence continues at coordinate 624,697 of NW_005842494.1, read as the reverse complement.
GAACATGACCACATCAAAAGGCCCCGTGAATTATTACAGAAACATTAGGGAGCATTAGCAGAATGGTTTCTTCTCCAGTACTGTCCGGGTGCCTTGGAAACACAAAGTGGAAAGAAGGACAAAGGATGTTACACTTATAAGGAGATGGGAATGGATCAGGTATAACAGAAGTGTCTTGATTTCACGTGTGTGCACATGTACCCTCAGCAGCATCAAGAGCGGCCTGCTTACAGTGGCAGAGGAAGGGCTCATGCATCGCATGGTCCCAGCTGAGGTAATGCTCCAGGGAAGGCCTGCATGTCCACTCAGCCCTGCAAAGGTTTCTGAAGCGCTATGCTGTGTGACATACAGTAAATGGAGATGGTGGTGCACAGACCATTTTACACCCACCTGTACTGCACAGCATTATTAACCAGGTACATAACATGGACTTCTGCTACTTCTACAGGAAGGCTGGGGGAAGCAAACTTGGCACGGTGCACTAGACTACATGGGATTATAAAGCAAATAATGGCAATTAGTTAGACCTTGTGTCAGGCGAAAACCTGAAATCCTTGTGCAAGTACTGACCACATCCCTAAAAGGTACATTGTTGTTCCATGTTTTTGTTCTGTGTTTGCACAGCACCTAGCACAAGAGTCCTTGGCCTGGCCTTGCTGATGCTACAGGACTACAGTAATAAAAGCCAGATTGTGGAAGAAGCCTGTGCATCACTTGCAAGCTGTCCATCTTTTCCAACTAGGGTTTAAATAGCACGTGTAGGTGCTTGTCCCAGGGGCAGCTGCTCAGCCTCTTGTTCTGCCCTCACTTCTTGCTCCCTTTCACCTCGCCTGCCATGCCTTGTTGTTACTAGATCCTGGGAAAGGAGGCCGCCCCAGGGATATTTGAGCCCATGCTGCTGTTCAGGCATCAGTGCTCAGCAATTAAAGGGCTTATTATATCCCCTTACCACACACCCATGCCTCACACACATTACCAATCATGCTCTATGTCCCACCCAGTAAGTGTCTCTCCCCAGGGGCATCCCAACACCCTGGGGCCCAGGTGATGGATTTAGCCTCGGTTAAATCCATCACCTGGGCCCCCCATGCCTCCAGCCTCTGTCTCTTTAACCGTCTTTTGCTGCTTAATTAGACTTAATTCCCCTCGGGCTCTCTGGCCCAGCTCCACCCCACCAGTACCCCACTTTGGGCCCCCTGGACCCAGTCCCTGCCCTTCTCTGGGCTATGGGCCTCGGGGCTCCCTGGCCCCGCTCACGCTCACTCCTCCGGGGCTCTGGCTTCAAACCCATCAACTGGACCTCAAGTTCAGCCCTGCCTTCCCAGCCCCACCTGGGCTCAGGTGCTCTTGCCAGGCTTCCTGCTCTTTCAGCTCTGCTCCTGCTGGGCGACGGGCCCCATCAGCTGTGGCTCGCTCTCTCCGCCTTCAGCCCCAATTCCTGGATGCCAGCGCCGCTCAGCTGTGGCATTGCTCCTCTGCCTTGGCCGTGGGCCAGTTGGGACGTCCTCACCTCCTCCTAGTCTCACCTTAAACCTCTGGTCTTGCTTCCCCCAGTTTGGGGTTAGTTAGGATCCTGGCTGCAGTCTGGAGCTCTTCTTTGCTCAGCTGCCAGGGTCAGGCTGCCCAGCTCACAGCGAAGGCTTATATCCTCCTCTTGCTGCGCGGTGACCCCCTGCTTGACAGCTGGGTCTCCCTAAAGTAACAGGCATCACAAGAGTCCTCGTACAGGCTGAAAAACACCGTAACACTACAGAAATGCTAGACACAGAGGTAGCAATTACAGCAACGCAGAACAGCCTCGCCGCGTGCTGTCCAATAGCCGTCATGTCACATGCAAGAGAGATGGCTGCGGTTCTACGCACGTGCCTTTTTTCAGCTGCAATGCACTGTACGCGCGCACGTTATTTATAGACACCAACTGGTTCCTTTCCATTATACCAGGGGCAAAGGTCAGGGATGAGGTGGGTGGGAGGCTCGTCCTTTGCTGGGATAACGTGCATGGTTTGCATTTCGTGGGGTTGGCCTTCTGCGCCGGCACCTGGTCCTGGGCAGTGCCCTGCAGGAGGAACCCTCTCCAGGCCCGCGCTGAGGCCCTGCATCAAGGACCTGCAGGAGGGAGGGGGCCTGTGTGCAAGGGCATCTTGAAGGAGAGGAACACGTGTGATAGAGGTAGCATCAGCCTCGCTTCCCAAAGGGCAGCTGCCCAAGCCAGGGCTCTGAATATCCTTGCTCTTCAGGGGTGCAAGATAGCCTGCTTTGCTGTAATGAAAGTCCCCTTGTTCAACGTCCTCCAACAATCTGCCTTTAATGGGGTTACTATTGCAGAGGTAAAGCATTTTATATGGAACCAGGTTTACATTATCCTGCTCTTCGGAGATCTAGCTGGCAATGCTGTTCAAATCCTTTAATCCATAAATAGGATTCCAGCCAAAGCTGGGCTGCCTTCCAAAACTGTAATCTCCAGTATATGAATTATTACAAAAAGATTAGGGTGTTTCAAGTAATAACATTTCAAATAAATCAGCTTTCATGGAGGAACAACAAACTAATATTGGAAATAACAATATAAAGACATTTATATAGCCACTTGCTAGAATAACTTCACTAACTAGGGGGATTCTTTTCTCATTTACATCCTTTTTATGGAGAAAAATACCTTTGCATTTGTCACTTCACTGTTGGGCTTCACTGAAAAGCAAGTTCTTCAAATACTAGTAAATCGCCAATTTTTGTTAACCAAAGATTTAGAGATGTGGCTCTTATTTGCAGACTGTTCTGTTCTCTCCGGGCCTTTGGTTTCATGGAGCATTGTGTTGAGGATTGGCAAAAACCTGACAGGCTAGGGATAGTCCCCTCTCTCCCCCGGTTACAATGATGATGAGCCATCAATATAATCATCGTTCATTTACCATTAATTCTGCAGCAATAGCACCAGCACATACAGGCTCCAAACAGCCCCACACACTGCCACCAAGGCTCACATACGTGTGCCCCGACACGTGCGCTGTTTTGAATAATGAGGTTTTCTTATTTTTCTTTTAAGTTTTAGAACGAGTCCTAGGAATGGCTTTATTGCTTTGGGCTTTGGTCCAAATGGCATTGGACGAGAGGAAGTAGGATGGATCCAGACTGAAAGGTAAAATAAATAGCAGTGGGAGGGGAAAAGGGAGAAGCACTGGGAAAGAGATAAAAAAAACAAGTCAGTGGGGTGCAGAGAGAGAAACAAGGTGCTTTATAGTGTGCAGGGGACTTGAATGGTACAGAGTTTAGCTAAAAGTCTCTCAATTTGGGAGGGGATTAGGTTTCTGAAGCCAGGGGAGGCATGTGCTAGCCCCCCTCTCGGCCATGATGCTCTATGCTGCCAAGCGGCAGCTCCGAAGTCCGTGGTGACCAAGGATTTATGACACCGTGTTCCCTTTTCCAAATGCTGTGAATAAATGACGTCTCTCAGTTCCTTATTTATCCATTTCTGAAGTGTAATGGGCATGATTATGGAGGTTTTATGGGGAAGGGCATGCCGCCTCCCTGATTTACACTTCTATCGCTACAGAGTGCAACCTGGACTCTGCATCTCTCTCATTGATGCATGGAGGAACAAAACCATGGGAAGGCTGGCTCCCACACAGCACCACCTCACTGCAATCCAGTCTGGTCCCAAAGGTGTGGAGACGCATTACTGAAGCCCTGATTCTGCCTCCTGATCCTATAGGGAGCAACACGTGGAGGCTGGAGGCGTCCTCGCACTCAGCATCGGTTGCAAGGTGGGAGCTGGAAGCCTATCCCATGCCTGCCCAGGGTCAAAGCTCATTGAAATCACCGGGATCCTATCACTTAACCCCAGCGAGGTTCGGATCAAGCGGTAAGACACACATCCAACAAACATGCTTATACGTCTTAACTTTAAATGCGCGAGTCTTCCTCTTAAAGGCAATTGAACTACTTATGGGATTAGAGTGAAGCGTGTATATAAGCGTGTGGAAGATCAGGGTCTAACAGGAACACGTGAGCCCTGCCTCACTGAAGTATATGAACCGTGTTATTGCTGGATGACATAATAGGTGATGATCTGTATAGGAGCCATCATACCACTGCCCCACCTGGTCCAAAACGCTGCCTCTATCGATGCCCTTTACCAAGCAACCCACAGTTAGCAGTCCCAAATGTTACCCTGGCATTCTGGGGGGTTTTTTGTGATTCTTCTTATTCCTGTAAACTAACCCCTAGAGACCTTCAAAAACCAATCACCTAAAACTCCTGAAATTAGATCTTACATTTAAAAAAAAAAAATAATAATCCCAGCATGCTCTCAGAAACAGCTCTCCTTTTAAATAGATATTTTATCATAAAAAAAATACTCGATGATCTCCATAATTTTTTGGTCAGCTTCTTTATGTATTCAGCTGTGATTTATCCAGGACATTTTACTCTCCTGTGATAAATTACACCAGGGCACTGGGGAGAGTGAATAGTGAGTGAATCAGGTGCATCTGATTTTCATCAAGGTCCTACAAAAAGGAAAATTAGAACCAGAATTAATTAAATTAAAAAAAAACAAACAAACCACCCACCCGCTGTTGATTCAAGGGAAAACATTAAATCACATTTGCAATTTTCAGAGCAGTGCTATTGCAAGGTTAGATCCCCAAACTCCTGCATTGTAGATTTTTTAAGACTGGGTTTGATGATTAAACGACCATCATTGTGATTGGTTTTATAAGTAATTAAGGAAATCCCAGGGAGAAAAACGTTGGATGCAGGCTTAAAACACACAAAGCCCCCCAACAACTTTTTTTTCTTTGTTTCCTAATGGACGGGAATGCAAACAATCCCTAATCACATGAAACCCAGCTCTCCCTTCTAACCTACAATTATAGCCGCTGCTTACTAAGGTAGAGAGCAAGACTCTAGTTAAAGGCTCTGTCAGACTGTGCATTACGCAGCCGGTGTTATATTTCCCCTGGAATTCATCTTTCAGCCATTTCAAATCGAGCTGAAACTTTGACATACAGGCTGTCAGCTCCAAGAGGAATTATTATTATTCTTACCAAATTAAATAAACCAGGTCAAACTTTATGACCATGTTCCCCACCCATCTCCAATAAAATTCCCAGGTTTTCTGATTTTGTTGGCAGTGTCTAAATGCCTCGAATTTGAAAATAAGTAAAAACACCATTTAGTAAGCAGTTAGGGTGGAATTCATGCCCCAAAGGGGCCAACACAAAGACTAATGCATCACTTAAAGCTTGCCTAGGGGCTCAAAATAATACCTTGAGTTGTGCACAGACCTTGCACTGGCTCTCTGCGTAGGGATGGATTTCACTCAAAGATAACCTAAAAGCTGTGAGGGGTAAGATGCTCTCCATGACTAAGGAGAAAGGACCTTGGGCTTGGGTGCTCAAGTTCAGCAACTCTGCTACAGAGTTCGCATTTGACCTTGGGCAAGACACTTATGCCCAGATCCTCATCCAGGCACCTAATTCCCACCTACATCAGTGGGAATCCAGCCTCTGAAGACCTTCAAGGATCTACGTCTTTGGTTCCATCTTTATTACCTTAAGAGGCACATCTTTGTACTGAGGCTTGAGTTACTAATCTTGCTGTGAAAGCCCAGGGCAGACAAGACGCAAGTAGCTTTTCCCTCTGGGAGGCTATCTCCTGGTCGGGGACATGGTACTGACTTGAATAAGTTACAGTGATTTAAGAAATGTCTGTGCCTTCCCTCCATCAGCAAGATGGACACACTCGGGGCGGCCATCTCCCCGCACACACCTCCCCTGCTGGGGGTACTGGAAATAAAAAGCCAGAGTTACTCTCTGCCTCCATAAAACAAATGCAAGTGCACTTCCATACCTAACAGCCATGTCAGGACAGATGCATGAGAGCCAGTGATGCCAATGGTAAGAGGGGCTTTATGAATGCAAAAGTAAATAGACTTCTGCCACCTTTGCAATTTGCTTTTTTCTTCTTTTTTCCACCTCTGCCGCCATTGTGAGGCCAGGGCAGAGACAAGTTAACTTCTGTTGTGCTGCTTACTGTGGACCAGATTGTGCCCCCTTACTTGAGCTCTCAGACCGTCCTCTCCCGCAGTGCCGCCGATGCCAGAGAGGCCTGTTCTCAGGGGAAGGTACAAAGCTAGGCTGAGATATGGTTTAGGGGGTCTCTGTCTTAGGTTGAGATGCTAGTTCCCACTTAAAGTGTTTAGTGGCTCTCCTGTTTTATAACGATTTGGTTTCTTTAATTGTCAGCTGCCCTGAGCCGTGTTAGGAAGGGCAGCGTGCAAATCAAACGAACAAGCAAACAAATTCACCTTCATCTGAGTTGACGGTGAGACGCAATCAAACCAACTCTCTGTTGGGCCCTTTCAAGACACGCGGCTCTGTCTCATGATGCTTCACAATCCAAGCGCGCGATGTGTTAACCTTGCTGTTATTGTCATCCTAAACATGACCAGCTCAGATCACCAAATTTTATGAGGCAACTCCAGTCCAGGAGCTGCTCCGGTTTTGTTCTCTGGAGCCAAGCTGTCCGGCGTGCTTTTCTCCCACACTTCACTTTTGTTCTTTCTTGGTCTTTTGTTTCAGTTAAAACTCAAATAAGAGAGTCACCAGTATTGAAAGTGTAGTCTTTGGTACAGAAATATAGTGAGGTTTTCTCTCTGAGATGGTAGAAAGAGTCCCTGACATGATTTCAGATTCCAGGTAGCGTTTGCAGAATGCGAGACCAGAAAAAAAATGGGTTTTTGACTGAATAAGTGAACACATTCAGCCAAGAGCTACTGGGACAAAACGGAGGGCCCTTCGTGCTGCTTTCCCAGCCCCTTTGAATGATTAATTCATGCTTTTGGAAGTGACTGGCCACCTTATGGAATATGAGGAAAAAGGGCTGTTTAACCAGAGGAACCCCCCCAAGTAGATATTTGGATCACAAGACTGAAAAGGAAATGAAACAGTGACTTCTCATTACCTTGCACGGATGCGCTGAAAGCCCGTGATGCTACAGCAAGCCGCGAGGGAGAGGGAGAGATGATTTTAAGGCTGTTTTTGGCTGGATGGTCCAAACTGCAAGCGACTGCTCCGGAGTGAATCCCCAATGCAGCCCAGTTTGTCTCTCCAGACATCTTCATCATCAGGCGGGGGACTTGTTGGGGTCTTCTGACAGTTCCCCGAGGCCTGGCTTCACCCTCAGGACAGCACAGAGAGACTGCCCCGACTCCCAGATAAGGAACCTGTTGGAGCTCCCTGTGGGATGAGGTAATTAATTGCAGCTGGGCTCAGCAACGGTTGCCCACCCCTGCATTGGGGCTACACACAGCTGTGATGCTCCCCTCTGCTAACGAGTTAACTGTCACCCTGCCTAATACCGAGCTCCAGCTCCAGGGCGGCATCATGCTGGACCTGCCAGTGTTATTGCAGTGGCCATTAGTATTACCACTGAGTATTGATGCAGGAGTAAATGATTTGCCCAGGGTCCCATGGGAAGTCTGTGGCAGAGCTAGGACTCGGACTAGATGGCCCGAACCCGCATAGAGCGCTTGACCGCAACAACAGCCTTTCTCTCTCCTCCAGAGCTGCCTCTTAGCTCACGTGTAAAAAGGCTTGTTCTGGCCTAGCCCGTGTTCCTGCGGGTTTGCTGTCCTTGTCAGTGTTTTCAAGGGGAGAAGGAAAAAAGGAACGAATGAAGCCAGGACGGGGATGGTTTAGACGCTGGCAAAAGTAGCCCTTGCCTGACTTGTCTCATTTGTTTTGTCCTTTTAACGGAGCAGCGTGCTGCAGCCTGGAAAATAACACTTCCTAAATAACAACAACCTTCCCGAGCAGTGGTAAGTGCTCTTCATCATCATGATTGCCCTCGGCGGCTCCCACCGCTGCCTGGCTCGCTGCGGGGAGGCAGGTGTTACGGCTACTTTATCTTGCCCGGGGCTTTCTGTCTTCACACTGGGCCCCAGCTCTCACCCCTGCGTCCAATTCTGCCATGCTTCCCCATCCCTGATGTACAGCCCATTGCAAGAATAGATTGGCCCATCTGTTATCTGCCAGCTGACTGTGTCCCTTGCCTGTTCCCACTCAATGAAGTTGTTTGTTGGCTCGACATCACTTGCCTTTGATTCAGACTCTTCCTTTCCTCTTAAAGTACTTCTCTTCCTGATGCTGCCTGGCATCTTGCTCGCAGGCCGGGCCTCGTATCAGCACGCCTCTTCACATACGTGAGGATACTCCTTACACAAGGTGCTGCTCATCTAGATAGCGGTGACCACTTGAATGAAGCACCCAGATCATCAGTCACTCAGCGGGTGAGCCGATGGTTGGGGCTGGTCCTGCTTCGACCAGGTGACCTCCTGATGTCTCATCCAACCTCATTTTCTCCGACACCACCCTGGAAACACTACTTGTCTTCAATCTCCTATCCTTTACTGACCTGCATGTGAACGGCTCAGTTGTTCCCCACCGGCAAGCGATGGGAATCTCCCTGGGGCTCTTGCAAGGAGGAACTGAGCCCACAAAGCTAACCTTGGCTCCTATGATGGCCCTACAGTTGCGAAGGGTCCCGATCCACGGATGACAGCACTAATTTGAGACTCAGGGGATCCCAATCCCATTTCTTTTTTCTGGGAACACACCTGTTTCTCTCTCCCTCAGCTCCCCACCTGCACTGGAGTAATAGTTGCACTTGTTGCACAGGGGTGTTGGGAGGATAAATACCTGTACCGCTGTGAGATGCGTAGTCACAATCCTGGTGGAAGTCAGACACGTGTGCTACCTGGTGACGGACAAGGGGAGCCCTTTGCTTGCTGCACATTCATTGCAATTACTCCCTTGCAGCGTGTTGTGCATGCCTCATTGTGATCCGGGGTGTAGGTTGAAGCCGTGTTGGTCGAAGGACATAGGCAGACAATGTCCTTTGGGTAAATCCGGTCTCTTTTATTACACCAACTCATATAGTTGGAAAAATTCTTCTTTGCGAGCTTTTGGGATCCTTGTGATCCAAGCATTCTTGATGCTGAAGTAGTTTTGCTTGGGTTTTTCCCCCTAGGCTCCCCAGGTATGTGTGTCAGTTTGCCATGACCTGGCAGTCCTGCTGCATGGAAATTTTTGCAGCAATAGAGATTTTGCTGCATCTACTGACTGTTTGTCAGCTTTCTCTCTCCTCCAACCTTGGTTAAATGTGGGGGTAGGAGAGTAACTAGGGGCTGAATCTAACCATCTATTCTACTTTGAAGGCTCTCTATATTTTGTACTTTCAGCTTCTAGGGGAAAAATTGACCAACGTCGTCCTTGATTTACTCTGTGGAAGCAAATAACATTGTTTTCCTGAATTCAGTGACATTTTAATGCCTATCATTACACACTGATTTAGCTAGATTAAATAAAAGCTACCTTGCTAAGTCCCTCCTTGTAACTCCAGTCTGTTTCCATCCTACTTAAAACATTCACAGAATCAATGCAGCTTTTATGCAAATATTACACTTTGGGTACGGCACACAGCAAAACATAATAACAACTTCTGACAAAGTTTATTGTATTAAATAAAGGGTTGAGAATTCATTTAACCTACTGTACTTGGAGTATGTAGCAGCCCAGAGAAAAACAGAAAATAGCACAAAGCCCCGTGAGTTCATTTGCTATTTGTATGGATGGTGTGTGTACTTTTCAACAGAAGTTCTAGTGCAATTCAGCTTTAATAAATAGATGTTTAAAATAATGCTTTGTATAATGTAACCATCTCATTGCATTAAACTTAAGCCTCAATCCATAAGCCAGAAGAATTGAACCCAGCAGGCTGCAAGCTCGTGATTGAGACCTTTTGTCCAATAACCTAGACAACTGCATTAAATAGAAGGCGCATACAATGTAATAAGTCTCTACTATAAATATTCTGCTGCTGGGATCCATCAGAGCTGCAGACAGGTTATAATTAGAGACCAGGGAACCATGTCAAGTTTGGAGTTTGGGCTTGTTTCCAAAAATTTGGGGGTGAATTATTCACCCTGCTCCAGCCTCGTTATTTCGAGTATGAGTAGCATCAAGGGACCTAATATTTCCACAGCTTTCTCCCAAAGCGCACACAACATAGGGATGTGCTGGGAGGGGTATGTCAGTGGTGGACCATTACACAGTGCTATGGCAGCAGCAGCCTGCCCCACTGGAAAGGACTTATGCCAGCATTTCCCCCCATCCCTGCCTTGTTCAGCTCAGAAAGAAGGTAGCCTGGAGTCTCCTTAGTGCCTCCTTCCTTCAGCTCTGAGAGGTGCAGCGCAGACCCCGACATTAAAGACTTTTTGGTACTTAACTGCACCCACAAAACCCAAAACCACCCACTTTTTCTTGAACTTGATCTAAGTTCCTGGGAGGTCTGGGAGGACAGTTTCTGTGTCCACCAACAGACAGCATAGACTGGATGCTGATCTTTTTTTACACCGTTTCTTTTTACAGTCTCACTTCAATGGAGTTAGTCTTGCCTGGCCTAGTTGCAAGCGTAACACAGAACTTGCTCAGTGTCCTTGAAGTGCTCTACTTCTGTCGCTGTTTGGGCTGATACGGGAGGTTTCAGAGTTTCACTGGTGGGATTTGGGACCTAACAGCTTTAAAATCTCCTTTGCCGGTCTCCTGCCTTATAGCTTCCCTGTCCAGCTCTGCAGAACGGCAGCGTTTGAGCAGGAAGCGCAGGAATAGGGCTCGACCCCGCATTCCCGTAGAAGATACCCAGGTGACACCAGCCATTTTGCCTTCCTGCGATTCCATTTTCCACCGTTTTTGAGTAGGACGATGCCCCAAAGACAGATCCTCCAAGCACAGATTAGGATGTGTGAGAACAGCAGCCGTAGTCTTTCTTTGTGACAGTTGGTGTCCGCTGAAAATCTGTTCCAGAAAGTTATTTAAACTCTGTTTTCATGATGGTTTTTTTCATTTCCCTTCCATTGGGTAGAACAGGCAGTGAGACATCATCATAAATCTGCCCTTCCCCTCTTGTACTAGTTTTCAATTAGTTAATCAGCAGTGCGACGCTAACTGACACTGGCGTCACGGTGATGTATGATGCTGCTCTGAACTTAATTCTAGAAAGATATTCGGCACAGAGTCATTTGGCTCCTACAGGGAAGAGATACCACCGCACGGTTTTAACTCTTCAGGCTAACCTCAGAGAAAGGGTGCGGTGTATCCAGAAAAGAAAGGCACCCTGAACACTACTTGAGAAAATCGACGTCCAACGTACAAAATGAGCTTGAGAGGTCTTAACTGATGCTAAAGAATATGAACCACTTTCTGCAAAAATAAGTTCACCTTGGGGTGTCCTCTGCATTAAGACCACTTCTGGCTGGAGTGCTGGAAAAAAAGATAAATCACTCGATAACTTTGATGTCGAGTTTGCAAAAAAGCAATGTTCTTGTTTATCCTGATGCTGACACAGGGAGACACTGTTAAGACAGCAGTACGCTGTGTGTATATACATTGTGTGAACATGTGGTTGGCTGTGTTTATAATTAAACAATACACGTATAAACTATAGAGTGTGGTCTGTGCCTGTGTATAATATACAGAGAAAGACATATTGCACATAGGGAGAATGTATACACTACATGGCAGTTAATGTAACATCAGAGATACGGTGGAGGGTGCGACTTCCAAGAAGCCAGTCCCAGTCAATGAACCATGCGTGATTCAACTAGAAGGATGTTGATGTTGTTCAGAGATACCCTGATGTAAATCTGGAAGGACTCCATTGACTTCAGTTGAATTCTTCTGGATTTATACCAAGATAACCCAGCAGAGTTGACATCTTTGCTGAAATCAGTTGTTCAAAATGGGTTGCTATTTAAGTTTAAAAATGAAATTTGTCTTATTCTTTTAATGTTTCTCCCTTCTGGTATGGGGCAGTGCCTCCTGTAGTTATTAAGAGTCAGGAACAAGGCCCTTTTATTATAAAATGTCAAGAGCAAAAGAGATCTCGATTTCCCCCAGCACCTTTTATGATAGAATAATTATGTTCTGCGCTTGCAAGAAAAAAACCAAGCAAGTGAAGTCTGTTTTACTTTACCTCTAGCTACTGGTGATCTAAGGAGCTTCAAGTCTCCAGGGGGACTGTGGAGGGGAACTGCTGAGAAGAGCTGGTAAAATATATATGTATGTATGTGTATGCATATATATGTATGTATGTGTATGTATATGTGTATATAAGTATATGTATAATCTTGTCTTTTTTTTGAATGACACACAGCCTTTGACAACAATGCAACTTTTCACAAAAAAGGTTGGCACAATCTATAATGGAAAATCTCAGGTTCTAGAAAGTCCAAAAGCTGCAGGGATAACAGCTTTGTTTGTTCAAATTCATTTGTTTTCATTTTCTGACCAGCTCTATTACTGAGTTACACGAGGCTCCAAAGAAGGCATCAGCAGGAGGACCAAGATGCGGTGTTTCCAATGGAGCCAATTGTACACACAAGTTATTTTTAAAACCCAAATGGAATTACACTCTAAGCAGGGGAACCCCCATCGACTTCTCCACCTCTCGTAAATCTGCAGCCCTGTTTCATCCAGGTGCTTCAGCATGTGCCCAACTCTGTCTTCAGTGGGACTCATTGCATGCTTATATGATTTTCAGTCTTGCATAGGTTTTGGGCTGCTGTACTGGGAGTAGATGATGTATTTAAAGCAGAGAGAAGAGAATGGAGGAGGGAAAAGAAGAGAAATCCTAGCTTACAGCATGCTCTATCCTGTGGAAAGACCTGCAACTTCTGCAGAGGGGTCTGTGGCTCGAGGACTGGATTCTCAAATCACCTCAAGACCCATCAATGAGCCGGGGTGGAGATCATCCTCAAATCAAGGGATTGGTGACCAACACACTGATGCATTTAGACTAGATAAGGGTTAACTGGGGCTTTTCCTTGCCTCTCTCTCTGCATTACTGCAGATGTTTTATTTAAGACTGGGGCCTCTTGTATTTAATTGTTAATGTTTGTGGGTTAGTTTATTGTTTAGCACTTCTCCAGCCCTAAGCTAGCTTCAGTACATAAATGTGCTATTGTTTTTATGCATGTAAACAATAATAATTAGTAATAAATATGCAGAAGTAATGATCAGCTTCTACAGAGCTCTTCATCCCATTCTGGATGCAGTGCAGCATGTCACAGCTGTGGTGAGTGGCGAGTTTCCTATCCTCAAGGCTAGCTCTGTGGTTCATGTTAGGACCTCATTCTCCAAAGCTGGGATTATGCATCTTCCTCTGAGCCACCTGTACTGAGAGACAGGCTACTTGCCAAGCTGGTTTCCTGGTCTGATTCAAGAGAGCAGACAATATGCAATGTGCTTTGGAGCTGAAACATGTCTGTACCATCCTGGCTCTCATCACACAGCTTGGTAATTGAACCGCGGAGTCGGTTACTTTTTTTCATGTGGCGTCTATGAACACCTGAAGTTTTTTTCCCATTACTTCCATGCAATCTTTCAGTAACTCTTTTCATTACTTAGTCCTTTTTTAATAGAGTTCAATTTATTTGATCTCCACCCATTTTTCTCTGTTCCTCCAGTTTTTTTTATAAGGTACCCTCGATATATTTGAAATGTGTTGCCTTACCGTTCTGCTGGAGCATCTTTCCAAACCAGTGAGAATTGTAGATATGACCCCTGGAAGGAAATGCAGGCAGTGCCATCACCTATAAAATATAAGACAGCACAAGACTGTAATTTATAAGGCTAAGCACACTGGGCTGTTTTTCTTTGAGCTAATTAAGTGCAAGGGGAGCATAGCTAATTAATTGGAGGGACACTCAAGGAAATACGAGGTGGGTAGGAAAGCACTGTGTCTTCAGCAAATCCTTTTTGCCTTTGGGATCAATGATCTGGTGATCCAACTCTGTTAATCTGCAGACAGGTGTACATCTGTTTTCCCTCCCCCTTGTCCCTTGCTCTGGATTTCCAGACGTATTTAGTTTGGTTTCTGCCCAGTGAGGAACATGCAAAACAGCAGAGAGGGTGGGGGAAGGAGGCTTCCTATCTGATTTGGAGGGGAAATTGGCTGGGGATAATACTGCATTTTAATAAGTCAGCCAAGTACAGGCATAGGGAACACAAGGTTTGCCCTGGACAAGGTCACGGTCGATTCATATCGATGCACTTAAATAGTTTCCTTAGTATCTCCAAAAATCAAGCTACTGCTACTTCGGTGCCTCTGCTTTGCACTGTGTAGGGCAGCCACAATTAAAACTTCTGGGTGTAGTCACTAGCTGCACCCCTGAATTACAACATGTTTTATCAGAGGACTGAGATTTCAGAGGATCAATCCTCCCTCTGTCTCTATTCCCGTGAAAATGACTGAAGTCCAGTTCTAGAGGCAGAAGCCTTCCAAGATAAATGACCACTATGCATGCGTCTTGATAAGGCCTATAAAGTTAATCATAAATGAATAACACTGATGGAGAGAGTAGTACCTGCTATTACAGTTAGCTAGAAAGGCAGCCATTAAATTAAGCACCACAAAGATATTGGGGAATTATCCAGACAGATAGAGTTTCTTGCCGCATTCTTCATTTGGATGCAGAAACCCGCTCGGAGCAGTTTAAACACAAACGGGGCTATTGAAAATCCTCTTTCCGTGTACCTATGTCATAAAGAGAGAGTCATTTTGCTGCATCTGTGAGAGGAGAAACAAACTTGCACAACCAAAAGTCAACCGCACCAATGAGAGCTGCAATAAAGTTCACAGGAATGGCAAATTTGAACTGGGGCACAAATAGCCAGACTGTGCTGAAATAACCTGCCAGAGACCATTTGTTCTCATGGAACGACTCACTCCTGTTGGCTGGTAAGACTGGGGAACTTTATTGAGAGCTCTCGACTGGAGCGTGACCTTGCGGCTAGTTAAAAGATTACAGGAAGTCTGGAATTTCTGAACGGCCGTCTGGCCGGTCTGATGTCCTGTCTCTGAGAGTTGCCATCCCCTGGCTGATTGGGAGCAACTATAATACTAGAAAAAAGCAAAAGTCTCCATTTACCCCACATCAGGCATGGTAATGCCGACATGTTTTATCCTAGCTCATCTACCTGTGGAAGCACAGGGGTAACTAACCCTTTAGAAAGCTTTGACTTCCATATAGGTTGCAGCACTGAGTTCTGAAGGTTAATTTGACATAAAAAATAACTAATCAACAACTCTTTGAATGGTTTTAAATTTTGCCATTTTTCTCGGTTGCATCCCTCTCCTGGGGGATGGTGGCTGCATCAGGAGTAGACCCCAGGAGTCCTGACTCCCTGACTTACTGCACCTTCTTGAGCAAATCTGTTGGTGCCTCCTCTTTACTTCTCAGCAGGAGCACACAGCTGTGTGGGAGGGTGATGCACATGCCGTTTTGTGGATGCCGGCTTAGCTGGTACACTTGCAAGTACACTTGCACATTCCCATTTGAAAATGTTGGCCTTCCTGATGCACCTCTTTCAAAAGCACTGAGCAGGAAGAGCGCTCTGTCCCTAGGCGCCTCACTGGGAGCAGAGGAGAGCCGGCACCAAGCACTAATGACAGGGCTTCCTTCAAGGTCTTGACCTCTGTTTTTGTTTCCAGCAATGACTCGGCTGGGCAGTCCATTCATTTTAATCATGCACCCTCTCAAAATTGCTAATATTCCCTGTTTGGGCACCCTCAGTAGCTCCGAGAGGAATATGTTTTACAATTTCAAGTTGAGCTCAACTTTAATTGAAATTTCTCATACCCAGTAAATGATGAATGACTCTTTCAATAATGTTTTGTTGACCAACACATGTACTATATGTCAGGTGTCATAAAAGTAAGAGAAAACCATATGCGGCACAAAAATATCTCATTATTAATAACAGCTGCTACAATTACTTTCCCCCTATCGTATGCAATGAGTCCCATGAATTACTAATACACCACCTCAGCTATCGCTCCATCTGGTCTCTGAGTCAGCCACAGACACACTTGCAATCCCAAGCTGTCAGGCAGATGAGTGCAGAGCGCGAATGTTTGCAGACACGTTGTGGGAAGGGCGGGAGCGCAGGGAGGCGGAGGCCTGGGTTCAGTTGACACCATTCCCTCAAGTCCTCAGAGAAACAAGGGACAAGGGCTGCTTGTCAATCCTGCCCTTGAACAAGCCTCCCTCTGGCAGACTTGTGAGTCTGAATGATTCTGTATCATTATCATGCTCTGGCCTCACATCTGTAGCTCATGAAGTCAAAGTATCCCCATAGAGTCGGACCTGAGGACCTGACTGACTTACCCAAGCAAGTATTATTTTCTATTGAAATAGCATCTGGAGTCTTGTGTTGAAGTCCAGGCTTCAGGGTGCTTTGTGCAGCAAACACACCCCCATCCCCACCCCAACACAATAGTGCCCAGCTGTAAAAGCTCCCAATTTATGCAGGCAAGACAGAAACAGCTTGGGAAGAGATGCTACTCAGGGTCACACAGCTGATTAGCAGCAAAGCCAAGGTTTCCCGAGCCGTGAACAAGAGACCTGTTGACTGGCTCTTGGTGCCTCCCTTGATGAGTAGCTATGTTGACATGAAGCATCCTGCTTCTCCAGGATCTCACTCACATGAATGTAGAGCAGGTCAGGAGGAATCCAACCTGACGTTGCTCCAGTAAGGTTGGGACACCTGCCTTGCTCGAATCTTTCGCTGCATGGGCACACGCGGAAAGATCAGACCCCTCGTTACTCTACGCACAGAACTGAGCCTGAAACAAGAGGGCTGTTGGCTTTAGGGACGTCCCTGTGGATGCCCAGTCTTCCTAACTACAATTGTTACTGAAGCAATCAGTCAAGGAAAGCGCAGTAGCAGTTACCTCGAGGGAAATAAGGAATCAAGTCAGAGCCTTGGCCATTTCTGCTTGTGAAATCTTTGGTCGTGGGCACGCAAAGCTAGGCTGGGAAATGCCCACGTACAGTATATGTGGGGCAACTTGCTCCTGGGTGGAAGTGGGGAAAGGGATCTCACGGCCACCAGCCAGCAATAACCTCAGAGTAGCTAGCATGCTGTAATTCACATCTTAGCCAACCTCATGGCAGCTTGTCCATGCAACTGTGACCTTTCTGGATAGAGTACGTCCAGCACAGGATGGAGAATAAAAACCCAGGGAGCTTCAAGTACTTTCTGACTATCCAAACTCTTGGCTACAATGACAAAACCCTCTGACTTTTCTGCGGGGGTTTGATTTTTCCTCTGCTGAGTATCTCCGTTTGTCAAGGCTGGTGCTGCTCTTGGCCTTTTCCATTAATCAGGGTGTTGTCTTGCCTCTAACGAAAGGCCAGGCAGAGTTGATGGCAGCACTCTGATCTCATCGGCTGCCCTGCCTTCGCAAGAACGACCTCATTTTCATCTACTCTGACATTTTTCTTTCCATTAGTATCCAGGGCCAGAAACAATTTGTCCAGGTCCTTGCCTTTTCCTTTTTATTCCCACAGTACAGCAAAATGAATCATAAAAATCACAGAAATTAGAGACGGGAAGAGACCGATTAGGCTACTCTCTGCTTCCCTCGGGCTCCAGGAAAGGTTCGTACAGTCTGTTTTCTAGGGCTTTATCCAGTCTAATTTGAATACAGTGGGTCACAGAGGATTTAAACTCAAGGTAGGCTGAGATTTTACTCGTCTTCTTTGATTATCAACCAAATTCTGCTCTTGGTTAAACCAGAGGGAATCCTGCGAATCTGAATAATTCAGGATTTATACTTGTGTGGCTCAGAGCACGAGTTTGGTCCTTAACGTGTCATATGCATGTTTAATCTCATATTATTAACAATGAGGGCTGTTCATTACTTGTCGTTTGGAAGTGAACAAAGCCCCAATCAGGCTGGCAGCCCATTGTTCTAGGGGCTGTACAAGTATATAGCAAGTCGCCCCCCTGCCTCTACCATGTGGTTGAAGTATTAATTAACTGATAACAGGTAATGGTCTAAACAATGCCCAAGTCCCCTGGACTTTCAGTGACACGTGGGCTGTCTATCTATTTGTGTGTGCATTTGTAATGTATTCACTGCATGCCAGAATAGAGACTAGCGACAGATGTGGGAGTTCTGTCTTAATGCAGTCTTAGCTGGCATCTGTCGTTCTGTTTTCCAGCCAGGGTATGCTGAGGACTTTGCAAACAGACAAGCCGAGCATTTCAAAATGTTATGTAGCTCGTTTCATTCTCCAGAAGCTATTTTGGACGGACGGCAGGATTTTCAAAGGGGGTCCATGTCCTCCTCCTCCTAGCCCCATTGGAATCCATGTTAAAGCTCCCGTCGACTTCATTGGGAACAGGAGCCGAGCGCTTCCAAAACCCGCTCTATTTTTGCAATGAAGGACGAGGATTTTCAAAGGAGGCTGAGGGAGTCAGACTCCCCAGTCCCACTTGAATGTAATCCAGTGATAGCTATTAATCTGCCCACGTTGAAAATCCCGACCTCAATTATAGTTAAAGAAACAGCACGGGACAGCAGAAGGCAAACGAGACAGGGATGAACATAGGGGCACAACTAGAGGAGAGGACCTGATTCAAGGCCCATCAAACCCGATAGAAGCAGGCTCCCCGGTCCCACATCCAGGTGGTGGTGTGCGAGAGGACTGGCAAGCAGGTGCTCTGCAAGCTTGTAGGAGCACAGGTTTCCTACCCCAAAGAGGTTCGGGTGTGAGTCAGGAGGCTGGAGGAGGAAGGAGCTCTGCCTGGCATGTGCCCAGTGATGGTGTTCAGGAGTTTCTACTTGACAGGTATAAATACAGCTCAGAGCCCGTTGTGAGGCCAGAAAACAACGAGAACAGCTGCATTTCCAGGGGAAGAAGGACTATAGGTTTCAGCACATTCACACCGGGTTAGCATGGGCAGGGCTGGATCATCCTGCATCTTGACCTGATTTTCTAATTGTCCCGCCTTCCTATAAAAGCAGTGTAGTTTAAATAGCCCCTCACTTGCTTGCAGAGATCATAAACCCCTTCCCCATTATCTGCTCCTCTCTATTATAGGCAGATAATGGCTGACTTTTGCCATCTTTGCTTGGGAAAGTGCATTTAATTTTGCCAAATAATGGGGGCTTTTGTTCATCTTTAATACCATTTTCCATGCTTCGCTCCTTTTTACCTAATAAAGCAGTCTCAGTTAGTGGCCCACTCTGAGTGATTGCACTTAATGCAGAGTATTATACAGGGCTGAAGGCTCTTACTTGTTACATCCTCATCAGGAACTTGGTGCAAACCCGATGCCATGGTATCACATACAAACGCCTGATATTAGGTTTAATCTGTTCCATTTAATGCATGCATAGCCACTAAGACATTTTCCAAATTACTTGTAATTAATGTACTTGTCGTTACATAATGAGTGTGGCTTAGGCTAACTCTGACTCCCTATTAAGCAGTTTGGGTGACACGCCCGGAGCTCTTTAACGGGCACCTCTGGAGGCAGCTGCCCTGGGGAAGGGAAAAGCCATCCCCGGGGCCCAGTTGTGGGTTCCCATTTTCACGGTGTATGCATTAATTAACACGGATGATAATTACTTATGGTGGATCTTGCCATTTTGCACAGCAGAGGACACAGCTAGTAAATGAATGGACTGTGACGCCATTTACATTGCAAGGGGCTGAAGTTTGCTGGTAGAGGCTAGGGCCAAGGCTGGGAACCATCCAAGCTCCTGCAAAATTATGAAGAAAATGTCGTAGTGGGTGGGCATTTGCAGTCACAGTTTCTCACATAAAAAGTTTCATTGCATCACTTGGTGCAGAGCTTGGCTTCAGTCGTTTGCAGATGCAGCAACTTTTACTGGTGATTTGCAGAACATTTAAGTGTAGGGATTAACTAGTGCATGCTCTCTTGCCAATGCATTCGTTATTTTTAATTTTTAAAAACTCTATGAGAGCAGCCTGCCTATACAGTACCTGCAAGGTGCTGTTCTCCCAAGGGCACTGCTTCTGGGAAGGTAGAGAAAGGGAAGACAGGGGAACAAAGTGCTGAGCTGGTCCAGGAAGGTGAGATTTTCACCTTTGGTTTGATGCTGTTTCTGTGTACATCAAATAACATTTCCCATATTCTTCATTCTCTGCATAACTGCCAAGGCTGGAAGGAGAAGTGTCAGTCTACTGACTGCCATGTTATCTTACACTAAGTTCATTATAAATACTAACTCTCCCTTACAATCATTGATTCACTGGTAATGATTCAGGGGCCAATTACTCTCTAATTACTTACAGGCTGACTCGATGGGTCACTGTCTAAACAGCCACTAGGCTGACAAACAATATCAGGTCCACAAGTGTGTGTGATCTAGGGTCCATGCACACAGGAGTCGGTTCTTGGTCGGTTTGCTATTAATTACTGCTATTATTACTGCTATTAACACTATCAAACGCGCGCACACACACACACACACACACAGAAGGAAAAGCAAATTCTCCTGGGTGCATGCAACACCCATACACCCACCAGGAACAAGTCCGAGCCCTTCACCAGAGCAGAGATAACACAGAAAGTTCAAACACGAGCATGGCATTTCCCATAACTGCATAGAAATATGGGACCCTTTCCCTCATTTTACTGTATGTAATTGATACCAGGCCAGGAGCTGCTGGCAGATTAAATTTTACAGCCCATGACATACCAAGGCCTTGACTCAAAAATTACTTGTGCTCCACTCTAATTATTCATGTTCTACCAGTTCAGATGTTAGGGATAGATGTCATTTATTTTGCTGGGAAGTGATTTGCTGATCCACAGCTGAAGGCAACACAAAAGTGAAGGGCTTAAATGTTGGGGAACTTCTAATAAAACAAGGAAGAAAAGAGGTACGAGGGGCAGTGAGGGGACTGGGAAGATAAATTCTCAGACCTGATGTAGGGAAAAGGCCTGACATAGAAAAAGACCTGATGTAGCAAAAATCATCAAAGGGTTAAGAGATGTCATAACAGGTGAAGACCATGGCAGTCAGATCTCTTCAGGGCCTGTTCATCAGCAGGACTGAAAG
>NW_005842494.1:587934-603723 GCF_000455745.1 Alligator sinensis | reverse complement strand
CAGGAATGAAAGTTTCCCCCCTTCTCGTGCTGTTGGTGAGGAATATCACAAAGAGTTAAAAGCAGCCAGATCCGGCCTCCACAGATGGACTATAGACTTACTGCATCGGCAGTACGGCAACTACGGTAAGTCAGTAAATACATTTCAATGGATGGCCTTTTTCAGACACAGGACATAACACTACAAAATGTGCTCCCAGGACCAGCAGTTTTCAACCTGTGGGCCATCACCTTTGGGGAAATATTCTGAGAAGTCCCCTGACTTCCAGATAGTGCTAATTGCTATCTGCAGATTTCTCTATGGCCATCTAACTCATGCGGCATCATTTCTGTTCCTTATTTGATTGCATGTGAACGTTTTTTAACCCACAACACCAATGACTGGCAAATAATGAACTAATCAATCTGTTCCCTGCTTGACTGGATTATGAACTTTTTAAACATGGGACAATAATGATTGACCAATAGTGACAGAATCGCTATAATAAAAATGGTCATTGGCACATGCATAGTCTTGGCAGAGAAGTGAATGCAGATGTTTGGACCAAGAACATCAACTCCTGACACATCTGAGTGTACAAAGGCTCACTGGAACAAAGGCTGTCTAATTAAGCAGTCTCTCAGATTTCGAATAAGTGTTCACGAAAGCTGGCTGTGCACAGTTGGACCATTTTATTTGAAGCCATGCTAGGAAAAAAACCAAGTTCAAACACAGTTGTTTCAACCATGGGCTCCCTAAACACTGGACATAAATTTCCTTTCTGAGCACCACAGTACGGGAGATTTAAGTGAAGCGTCTGCAGCAGGTTTCAGCGAGCCTGCTTGCAGACTGAATGATGCTGGCATTTTTTTAATAAAAAGAGAAATTTGAAGAAGACACTATAATAATGCTGGGAGGAATGGTAGGCTACCTTGTTAGATGAAATTTGAAGAGAGAACGGTAATGATGGTGGGTAGAAAAGCAGGCGCCCTTGTTAAGCTAAACTCTAGAAGTCAAGGCCGACTAATTTATTAAGTTATTCTGATAAAGAAGCAAGGTCTTATCAATGATGCACAGAAAACTCCCTTTGTAACATGAATTGTCTTTGCAGAAGATGCTTATTTGAAGATAAGTGACTATTTTGACTCCTATCCGTTACCAAGCCTGTAGCGTATAAATAAACCTCACCCTCGAATGCTCCTTCATAAAAACATTATACCAATTTTTCAGTATATCAATACAGAAAAACAGGGCATTTTTCTCCCAAAAATTCCACTGTGGATTGTAAAAAGGTCAGTCTATTTTCAACCAAACTGAGAAAATGAATTTACAGTGTAAATTGTCTTAGAGGCTGTTTTCTTCTCAACTCCCCAACTGCTCACCAATAGAGAATAGCACGTCTCGTCTCTAATAGGCCCTGAAATCTCCTCTCGATCAAACGTGTTATTCGTGACTGGGTGCTGGTCAGGCAGCCACTGGACTGTTCATAAATTGTTGATTTAAAGATGTCTAATTGCCTCTTCATATCAACTTAGCCAACCTCAAGACTAGAGGAATAATAACAAGTCTTTGCCCAGCTCTGGTGCTTTTCAAGTGAGGCTCTTTAAACCTTAATTAGGTAAAGCATTAATTAATTAAACCTGACTGAACCCTGTCATTGAGGTGTTTACTTACCCATCCATCACAGTCCAGCACACTGAGGTGAAGAGGGCTACCTTCTGCTCTCATTTATGCTCAGTTATTCTTTTGGAGTTGCATATTGGATAATAGCACGGAGCACATTTGATAACAGATTTCAAAATCATTAGTGTAACTCTGCATTTAGGAAAACACAAGCAAACAGACCGTGAAGAAGTGGCCATGAGCAGCAATGGCAGATAGTGGGGTCTACGGTCTAGTCCCAAATCGGCCTTAGACTTGCTGTGCAATTCAGAGCAGCTCTTGTTACCTCTCAGTCCTCAGTTTCCCCTCTTAACTTTAGCTAGAGGGGCAGGCACGATTTTGAGCTAGCGGCTATGTCTGCACATCACGTAGCACAGCGGAGGTTTGATCTCATTGGCACCGAAGGGAGAGTGTTGGAAGACTTTGTGTAATACAAACAATAAACCAAAGATATGGGTACATCAAACATGGCCACAATTAATGACTATTTGGCATATGCTCCTGAAATCAATCCAAAGACATTAATACTAAGTATCCGGTGTTTAATTTTGAAGCTGACATTTGGAGGACCATGTAGTACAAGCCTGACAAGTGTTCGTCAAATAAAAGGATATTTTATATTATATCAGAGATGTTTTATACCATTAATTGTGGGTACCTAAATCAGTGGTGATATCCATCCATCCATCATCCTGTGTTCCCCTCCCTTTTTTTCTCTTTATCATCATATGCACTCAAGTATCTATCAATCAATCTTACATTTTTCTATAGTGTCCATCAGACTAATATCTCAGCACAGATCCTTATGGGGAGAAGTATACTGCAAATGCCTGGATGGATAGAGATAAACCATATAGTCTCTCTCTCTTCTCTTTTTAAGTAAGCATATGATAATCTTTAGAGGGTAATTTCACTGTATCAATCTTATTTCTCCTTTCCCCAGCCATCATCCCTCCTCCCACCCGTGAGTTATTAGATGACATAACATTCACTTTGGCAAAATATATTATTCAAACTGTGTGGCTTAAAATTGAAATGCTTACATGGTCATGAACCCTGGCTGCTGTTAAAAATAAATCCCTTTATCTGTGCTACATTCTCAGGCCTGCATTTTCCACAGAAAGGCCTTGAAAATACTTTGGACTCTGAGCCTGAAAAAGATTGAATGTGACTTTTTAAAAATAGAAAGCCTGGTTCTCTCTGCTTTCCTCTTTGGGTCGACAATGGGAGATAAATTCACTCTGCAGGAACCTTTTGTGGGCCATGCTGCCGAGGCAATTTGCAGTTTGCTGTGGAAAAGGCATCTTACACTCCATTTATCCCCCCCTGCCGCTGGCTACAATTCAACCCACTTGGAGCCACGGAGCAGAGGTGCCGAGTGGAGCTCCCGCATTATTATTCTACATAATAATGGGAGTTCAGGGAAGCAAGAGACAAACATACAGTATATTCCAGAAAGGCTCAGCTGGGGAGTGGAGGTAAAGGAGACAGGGGGTGGGTTGGAGGGAAAAAGGCAGAAGGGAAGAGAGTTTGCAAACAAAACAGAATAAACGTGGTCATAAATTGAGGATTTTTTTTTCTCACGGTTTTAAATGAGTATTTGTGACTGACGTGGGCTTTGCCAGCCAGTGTTCAGGGCCTACCAAAGAGACCTTCGCTCCCCCCAGTGCACGCCCTACCCCAAGCATCTGCCGTGGGCCTTCGCATGGTAACCTCTCTGCCTGTGAATCAACGCCTGACCCCTTTGGCTAGGGACACAAGATGCACATAAACCAGTTTCAGTGATCAGAAACTGATTTAAACCTGCAACAGAACAGAAGTTCAGTGCACATAAACCAGTTTCAAAATGGCTGAAACTGGTTTGAGATAAACCTGGTTGAATGTAGAATCAGACTTAACTGATTTGGGTCAAACTGGTTTATGGAACTTCTGTCCAAGACCCCTTCTTGTTTCAAGTTAAATCACAATCCCCCAGCATGCTTTGCATCCCTGGGCTGGGCTGTGCTGTCTGTCCCAGCAAAGAAGGACTGGCTCTGCCCCTCTGCTCCCTAGCTGGAGCAGTGAGAGTTGGCTGCCAGGAGGGTAAGGGGGGCAAGCTTGGCAGGGGGTGGAAGACTGCCCCCCTCTAGGAAGACCCTAGCTGGGGTCTGGGGCCAAGAAAGGGGTTAAACACCCCTTCCCCTGCTCAAACTTATTGCTGCCTGAGACTGTGGATTACAACTCCCAGAGGCACCTGGAAGCAGGAAGAGGAATGATGAGCAACCTTTCAGAGTCCTGCTGCTGTGATTCTGGACTGCAAATCCCAGAGACCTTGGGGGCAGCAGGATTCATAGATTCATAGATGTTAGGGTCGGAAGAGACCTCAATAGATCATGGAGTCCGACCCCCTGCATAAGCAGGAAAGTCTAGATGACCCCAGCTAGATACTCATCTAACCTCCTCTTGAAGACCCCCAGGGTAGAGGAGAGCACCACCTCCCTTGGGAGCCCGTTCCAGACCCTGGCCACTCGAACTGTAAAGAAGTTCTTCCTAATGTCCAGTCTAAATCTGCTCTCTGCTAGCTTGTGGCCATTATTTCTTGTAACCCCCGGGGGCGCCTTGGTGAATAAATACTCACCAATTCCCTTCTGTGCCTCCGTGATGAACTTATAGGCAGCCACAAGGTCTCCTCTCAACCTTCTCTTGCAGAGGCTGAATAGATCCAGTTTCTCTAGTCTCTCCTCGTAGGGCTTGGTCTGCAAGCCCTTAACCATATGAGTGGCCCTTCTCTGGACCCTCTCCAGGTTATCCGCATCCCTTGAAGTGCGGCGCCCAGAATTGCACGCAGTACTCCAACTGCGGTCTGACCAGCACCCGATAGAGGGGAAGTATCACCTCCTTGGACCTATTCGTCATGCATCTGCTGATGCACGATAAAGTGCCATTGGCTTTATGGCAGAAGAGGAAGTGAACACATAGCCTATGCTGGCTACGTGCTGGAGAGCTCTAGCACCCCCTGGCTTCTGGCCTGAGCCACTGCAGGCCTGTGGCTGCATTCCCTGAATCAAAGGGAAATGTCTGTTCACTTTTGTTTCAGTTAAATTTCTGCAGCTTAGACTAACCTGCAAAGACTGAATCCATTTGGGCTTGTTGACTGCCTTACTTAGCCCTGGTGGCCTGATCATGAGATGGGCTGTTAGTGGGCGTCCAGGACGGTCAGTAAATCTTGGGAGGCATAAAGCACTTTGCAGGATGGTTGAGTGGCAGGAAGGACGGTGGGAATTTTGCCTTGAAACATCCCTAAGTGCTTTGCTTGCTCAGAATGAACCTAAACCTAAGCTGAGTTTGGGGGCAGAGTAGTTTGCATTAGCAGTCATCCTCCACATCAAGACAGCTGCTGAGTAGGGGGCACTCAGGGAAGTCATTCAATGGAGCTATGCTGGTTTACATCCTCAGAGTACTTGGCCTCTGGTTTCTCTGGGCATGCATCAGCAAAGCCTTTCCTCCCCTCCGACTGTACCCAGTCATCTATATAGAGACAAGAAAGGTATGGAATCCATCCAGAGCAAGAAATGATATAGGAATTAATGTCCAGCAACTCTTCAGTTCTTTGGCAGGAAAACATGAAGTTGCTGGCAGATGATGTTCAGCTCATAGGTCTTCTGGGCAATATTAAAGGGAGAGTAATCAAATGTATTACATGCACTCTCCTTGCACAATACCTGGGGAACAATAGTCACCTTATTCTGCTGACTGCAATATGTATGGTACTGCTGAGCAACCGCTGGGTGAGACTTTGCAAATATTTGAAATTTTGACAAAAATAATTCATTTTTTTCTGCAGGTTTCCACAAGCTCTAGCATGCACACAGATAATGAATGGGCAAAGCCTGCAACAAGGAGCTTACAATTTCATATGCCATGCTTCATCCTCCTAGTTTTCATTCATCTGGTTTCCTTCCAGCCTGATCTCTTTGGAGCAGGAAGCTTGCCTTTA
Source organism: Alligator sinensis (assembly GCF_000455745.1). Classification (NCBI taxonomy): domain Eukaryota; kingdom Metazoa; phylum Chordata; order Crocodylia; family Alligatoridae; genus Alligator; species Alligator sinensis. The sequence continues at coordinate 598,106 of NW_005842494.1, read as the reverse complement.
TTTACATTTGGAAGGTGCCAACCAACTGTGGTTGCTGACCAAAACAAATATGAATCATAACTGCTCCTACTACAGTTTTGCAATTACATGAAGTATGCTATTCATGCTCTTAAAGCTTATTGTAAGTATAAATGGTGCAAGCCTAGCAGTGTCCCTGCAAGGTAGGGATGTAATGAAAATGTTTGCTCCACCCTGGATGTCATAATTGTCCATGTACAGCACATTGCTGGATCTACGAATATCTGTGTGAGTGAATATAGATGTGCTTTAACACACATTAGCCTATTTTAATGTGCATTAAAGTGTCACAAAAAAGTGTTCTTTGGCCAATGTGCATTAAAATAGGCAAATACACATTTTTCTAGTACTGCACAATGGAGGTACTAGATTTAATGTGCATTACCTAACGTGCATTAATGAATGTGTAGATGGACCCACAGTGGGGTAGAATTTGGGTCCTTCTGTTCTGAAAGACGTTGGCCAATAATTTTTGAGGCAGAAGGAAGGTGATAGTATTGTGAGGCCTATGACACACGCTGTGGACGGTTCTGATCCCAGTCAGTACAGAAAGCACCAAGACCCCATGGTAAGGGACAACAAAGATTTTAATATGAGATGTGCTAGCTACTTTCTTACATAATATTAATTCGAGATCAGAAATAGAACCCAGGAGTCTTGTGCTTTAACCTTTAAATCTATCCTTCTTTTCAATTTTTTTATTTATTTTTTTGCCAGAAACTCGCAATCCACAATTCAGTGCAAACGCGACTGCATTTTAAGATGAGAAAACACTATAGTGACATTGTTGGAAGCTGTGGTAGATTACGGCACAGCAGCGCTATATTTTAACAAGACTTTATTTTAAAATAAATACAAACAGAACTTGGGGCTTCAGCAGGTCTCAGAACAAGGAAAGGAAACCGAGGTTTATTAACTACAGCTTGTGAGCAAATACACCTTTATCCTATAGTCTTATCTGCATGTAACTCTGTGCTTTCTTGAGGATCCATAGTGAGCAGTTTAAGTAGTTGGCTTAAGTAGTGAGGAGGTGTTGAAAAGACCTCCTGAGCCACATTAATTGCAAGCATTTTGCACACACGTTTTCCTAAATGATGTTATTTTGTTCAGCGTTTTGCATCGGTAAGGACTGAAAAAGAAAAGGAATGAGCAAGTAATGCCTCTCAAAGGAAGGTGCTGGGTTTCAGCCTTGTTTTGGGGCCTTTGCACTTCTTTTCAGTGTCCGTGTTTGACACCTGTCATTACAATTCCATCATGCAGCCACCTCCCTTCCCCCATGTAGTTAGCTCTAACAGTTATGCCAATATTAATTTTTCTTTTCCCGAGGAAGACAATCTATGTACATAATAGCTATAGATTCAATCATTTAGCTTGTAACCCGAGGTGAATTATGCTCATACTTAGCAGCATTGCTTTTCACCATCACTCTTTGCTGACCCCACTCATGGAAGATCTCATGCTTTCTGTAGCAGGCTAAGGAGAGGGAAGCGTTTGCAGGAGGGACCCAGGTGGCTGGGTTCGTGGGCCTGTGACTGGGAAGCAAAGATGTCATCCTCGTCCCTAGGAAGAACTGCTGGCAAGGCAGTGAAAAGGGCTAGTGTATGTCCCAGTCTGGCTGGATAATTGCATTAAAAATGGGCACGTGACTAAAGAGTGCTTCACCCTCATCTTGTCCCTGGACAAGCTCAGAAGAGATCGGTGAGCGTACTGAAGGGCATTTTGAACATCTTCCAAATCTAGTGCTACTCGCTGAACTTGGGGCCAGACTCTTAATTCACAAAGGGCCATTGCCAAGTTAAATTATGTATGACTTGAAAGTCCTGAGGCCGCGTAGTCTCCGTTGGCTGCTCCGTTGATGCAGTCCGTGACCACACCTGGCACCGAGCCTCACAGTAGCTAGCAATTGTTTGGAGTAATGCCTGGGAATCTCCACCTGTCTTCTGGGAGGGTGGGTAAGTAGATGCTACACAACCACATTAATAGAAATCATGTTTCCTTGTTACTCAGGTTTAGAGGGAACTCTCTTCCAAGGAAAAGGGGGAGTCGCCTCTTACTCATCAGGAAGAATTGAACCTGCCCCCTGAAGCTTCGCTCCAACCTCAAATCCAGCCCAGACTCAACCTCTGGGATGCAACTTTCAGACGTAGCTCTCCACCTCGCCTCTTGTGTTTCATGTTTGTGCTGCCTCAGCTTCATTGAGGGGATTATAGTTCCTTAACTAGGTAACTGTGCTGTTCCAAATATTGTACCTTATCTGGCTTAGGAAGGATGCCAGGTAAGTAGGCCAGAGCTGGGACTGATAAGAAACACAGATAAGGAGATTAGGGAGATATAAAGGGACAAATCTTCTAGTCGCCAGGAAAACCTAGCTGCAAGGAAGATCAGAAAGGAAAGTAATTTAAAGGTCTGGGAAGAAGCGAGAGGAAAAAGCAGGGATTTTATCCTGCTGTTTGTATATTTAGCTACTTTTGGGATGAAAAGGTAAATACCAGAGTATTAGACTTTTTACCCCACTGTGCTGGGGACTGGGGAGCTGAGTGCTTGGAAAGCCAATGAAGGACAATGAAAGAATAGTAATGAATTTAGGCTCTGACTTTGCATTTGAGATTAAATCACTTGTATTTCTTTGCAAGGGAGGGCGGCTTTCTCTATGCTGGACCTATCCATCTATTTTGAAAGCCCTGTGCTGGAGCTAGTCAAGGACCAGCCTTCCTGCTCCAAACCAGAACAAGACAAAACCTTCGCAGTTTCATCATGGAAACATCGAAACAGCCCCTGAGGAGGGGAGGCAGGGAGCAAGGGTCTTTTGAGCTCCTGAATAGAAGATGGGCTTGGGTTAGTCAAGCATGGATGGTGCAGTGCTGAAGGCACTAGCTTGACACCTGGGTATACTCAGATCAGTTCCCTGTTTCCCCGTTTCACTTAGTCTCCCTGGGCTTCACTTTTCCACTTAGTATCTGGAAAAATTAGCATTTCCCAGTCTTCGAGGGGTGCTCGCTAAAGTGCCAAGCGGTGCTTAGCTACAATGCTAGGAGCCACTGAAACGCCTTGGGTATGTAGCTACAGGTGTCTCAGGATAATGATTGTGAACCCCAGGTCGATAGGGTCTATTTAGTTATTTAACTACCGGGTCTGTTTCTGTAGCTGATGTCAGATATCCCCATCCCCTCAGTATAAAAGGGATCCCAGAGGAGAGGAGTCTGCTGACTGCAGGTTTTGTTATCAGGCCACATTTTCACCCTGGGAGTAGGAAGGGTGTAACCTAGTTAGATGCTGATTTGAGACTTTTGGATGCTTTCTATCAGCAGCTCAGGCCCTCATCCAGCATCCTTGTAGAGATAAGCTCAGGAGATATCCACTCCATCTGTGTATAAGTACAAAATGCCAGATCGGAGATTTCAGCATTTAAATAAAGTGCAAATAAAGAGCCTATTTGCCCAGGGTTGATCCAGCCCTGTTCCATATCGGTGGCAGCTTTTACATGGAAAAAGTCAAACAAAGCTTGCTTTATTTCCTTGTGTTTGCTGGAATTCACTGTTGTGCCGAAGGCCAGAGCAGTGCCACATAAGTGCCACTCAAGATGGAGAGATTTATATCAGGGGGTTTTGTTCTGCCTTCCTCAGAAGATTTGGGTGTTGGCTGAAGCTAAGGGCTTGGGGTTTTGACTGGGCTTGATTATCCCCAGCATATTTTAACAGCCCTTGTAGCAGCAAGTCTTTGGCCACTGCCGTTCCCCTGCTTTATCTGTGTGTTAGGGTGCTATACTTTGTGGTTGTGCGACAGGGTCGACAGTGTAGTGTTAGTAATTGGATTTGTATGGGATGGTTTGGATAGGGATGATCCTGCTTCAGGCAGGGAGTTGGACTAGATGGAGGTCCAGGCCTTCTTTTCTGTGATTCTGTTGTGAGTGGTACTAGGTTTGAACAGCATGAAGGTCATTCCTGAAGTCCAGCACTTTGTGACGGCACCGCCACGCTGTGATTGGAAGTCCGAATCCTGTTTCTGCTTCTCTTGCCAAATTTTCAGCAGGCTTTAGTCAATGGACCCTCCAAAACATTGAGCACATAGGCTTTGTATGCACGCAGCCCTCCATGCATGCTCACGAGGCAGGGTTTCCACGTGGTGAAGCCATGCACCCATGAATGCTGCTAGCACAGCCCAGGAGATTTGCAAAGTGCAGTCTGGTGGGAACTAGGAGATTTGCACATTGCTAACCAAAGGGAAGGGAGTAGAAAAGCCTGGTGAAGGGATGCTACCTAGTTTTCTGGGTTAATTAAAGGCTCAATTTGTTCTGAAGAAATGCAGTGTGTATGCACCAGTGGACAGCTGGAGATACCAGCCTGATAGGAGCAATATCAATAACCAGCCCGCTAGATGGACCAGATTAGCTAGTAGTTTCAATTATAGCATCCTTCCTGCTGCTAACGGAGCCTGCCTCTGTGATTTACTGCAAGTCTTCTAAAGAAAACTTTCCGACGTGTATTTGTATGCAGCCCCTAGACAGGCAGGCTGATTTAAGGAGAGAGCCATATGCAAACTTGAAGGGAGCAGATGCTGCACAATCAACAGTAATTTAAAAGAAAAGGGGAAGGCGATAGAAGGACAAAATTGCATCCAACATTGAGAACTTTTTTGATGTGTAGAAGAGTAGGGGGAGCTGGAAGAAGAAAATAACTCCAAGATCCCTTTCCGCTGCTGTGCTGCTTAGAAAGTCACCTCCCAGTCTGTCGGTGTGCTGGTGATTCTTTCTCCCTAGATGCAGCACTTTGCACTTATCTTTGTTAAACTGCATCCTATTCTGTTCTGCCCACTTTCCCAATCTGTCCAAATCCGCCTGAATCCGTGGATTGCTATTGTCATCCCTTGGGGTGCCCTGGTGAACAGGCATCCCCCCAGATCCCCATGCACACCCCTTATGTACTTATAGGCTGCCACCAAGTCACCCCTGAGCCTGCACTTCTCCAGGCTGAAGAGTCCCATGGCTCTCAGCCTCTCGTCATAAGGCATGGTCTCCTGCCCTCTGATCATGCATGTGGCTCTCCTCTGAACTATTTCAAGCTTATCCACATCCTTTTTTAATTGTGGGGGCTAGAATTGGATGCAGTACTCCAGCTGTGGCCTCACCAAGGCTGACTATAATGGGAGGATGACATCCTGGGATTTGTTTGAGACACATTGGTGGATACAAGCCAGAGTTTTTTTGGCTTTGCTGGCTGCAGTATTGCATTGGTGGCTCGTGTTCATCTTGTGGTCAATCATGACCCCCAAGTCTCTTTTGATCATGGTGCTAGTGAGTGTAGCACTGCTGAGCCTATAAGCGTATAAATCGAGCCCCGAGGTGGAGCACTTTGCATTTCTCCATATTGACTGCCATCAGGTTTTCATCTACACACCTTACAAGCCTATCGAGGTCAGCCTGGATCATCAGCCTATCTTCAAGTGTGGATGTTCTTCCCCAAAGTTTGGTGTCATCTGTGAATTTGGCCAGTCCGCTTCTGACACCAGAGTTCAGATAGTTTATAAAGATGTTAAAGAGTACAGGTCCAAGGACGGGCCTTGGGGGCACCACTGGTCACTGAGTGCCACGTTAATTCAGTTCCATCGATTCGGTCGTGGCAGAAAAGTGCCCCGAGGAGGTAGTGTAGCCCTTTAGGGGTGTGCGGTGCTGGTCGAGCCATATACAAAAAGGACCCGACCACAATGTGGTTGCTGCATTCACAAGAATGATGCTCTGCTTGCATCTACTAGTCCCCTGCTGAATGCCTTGGCTGCCTTCCAGATCAGTGCCACCGAATGCCACCTCTCTTTTTGCAGATGTCAGTGTAATTCTGGACCTGAGCTCCTGGCTCTCTCCCTAGATTGGAATTCATCTCATGCTCGCTCCCTTTGTTCCTCTAGCTGGAATGGGACTTCTTTTGAAGAAGGGATATTCTTTGCTCCAAGCGTGTCAATCTGTCTCTGACATCTGAAGACTGGCAAATAAACAGCACAAGATGTTCCTGAATCAGCCATCATCTTTCCCCATCATGTTTCCACCTAGCACCGAACCATTTTTGAACTAATGAACATTGCTTGCTTGTACCCGACGCTTGCTGACCTAGGAAACCCAGCTCGAAAAACAACCATGTGGGTCATTAGTGAGCTAGTGCCTTGCCCACCTAAGACTCAGGATAAGGTTCTGGCTCAGTTGCAGGCATTGTGTTCAATTTTGGAAGGGTTTTTCAGCTTACTCTGTACCTTCGTTCCTCATTCATTAAATAAGCATACTGTTGCCATCAAAATAGGCTCCACAATGGGTAACTTCAAAGACAGAGAGGCCCAAATAGACTGGGGGGAAAAAAGGAACAAGAAAACCAGCCCCAGAAGTCTTGCAGTGTGAGTTAGGACTGAGAAGCATCATTAGACCTGTGTGAACACTGAGGCTTGAACACTGCAGGCCAGGACTGGGGGAGGTGGGAGAAGGGTGGCCAGAGCCTCATGGATGCTCCTGGCCAGGGATGACCAGAAGCAGGAGCACATGGCTCAAGTACCCAGGCTTACAGGAGCGCATGCAAGCTGCCATGCTCCTGTCAGCCTTTCATTTCCTGAGTGCCAGACTCCACCCTCCTCCTGTGAAAAGAGATTGAAAAAGACAAATAAAAGTATTTTTTTTTGTAATTCAATACCATACTAATCAATTGTGACAGGACCTAGAGGATATTTTCACGGTGCCAATTACTTAAAGGGCAAAGATGCCATACCACTATTAAAGTAATAGCGGAGACAGCTCTCTAGGACATTGTGGAACAATGTACTAAATGTTGTTCAACTTGTTCAATGAAATAAAGTATTGGATCATTAACCTTACCAATGTCAATGTGTTGTCACTATCAAATTCAACTAAATGAGTGTCCAAGGTAATAGTTAAGAGCACACTTCACACCAAGGAATGCATTAATACATTATTGGCTGCTAATAAAGAGAAACTCTCCAATGCAGGGAGAGGAACATAGGAAGAAGCTGGAGATGAGCATTAAAGAGAGACAGCCAAGCTGAATGAGAGAGAACTAGATATATGTATATGCCCCCCCTCACCTAAAATGTATAAAATAGCAACAACAAATCTAAACACTATAATTTATACCATAGTGGGAAGTCTCCATTGGCTTCAGTGGGGCTAAAATTTTACCCAACCTGTGCATGTCTTACATATTCCAGCCAAGCTGCTTGTATATCTTTGCCTAACAATAACCATGCATTTCTTGTTGGAAAGACAAATGCAGGCCATCATTTTTTTTGAAGAAGTGGCATGGGGATTTTTTTGCTTCAGTCTAGCAATAAACAGACCAGGCTACAGAGCCTAAATCCACCCACCCTGGGGGGAGTTTGGATCCAGGTAAGAATCCAAACCATATGATTGGGGTCAATCCCCGTTCTGGTTTTCACCAGAGCACTGATTCTACAGAAATGTCAAATTAATACAACTCTGCTTGGCAGCGTCTTAGACTGAAAACCACGTCCAACTGGAATGAATAGACAAAACAGGTACCAGAGCCTGACAGAGAGTCTACATTTCAGAGCAGAGACCATTTTATCATACCTTCTGCGTCTGGTGAACAGGGATAATATAGTACCTGACACTTGCACGGTGCTCTCTTTTCCATAGTGGTTCACAAACTATAGACTATACTCTCCCATTTCATTAATCAGCTACCTCCTTGGATGAAACTTTAAGGGACGACCCCCACCCAGCTAATGCGCAGAGGGCTCCCTTCACTAAACCCTTGGCATAACAGAGTGTTTCTGCCCACATTGTTTCCTATGTCATGTTTTTATATGGAGAGGAGAACATGCATCTCAACCTACAGGAATCACTTTGCCCATCGCTTTAGTGCAGCTGCCTCTTGGGTGAAAAGTGGTAGCTTTGAACAACCAAAAGCAACACTACGTAGTAAAAAAGAGCCTCGTTCCAGTCACAAATATCAGCCTCAAATTATAAATGATCAAAAAAAGGCCCATGTGCTGCGACCTTTCAACATTAAAATGGAACGAGCTGATTTTTAAAGGAAACCAAGGGCAGAAAGGAAATATATATTTCCTTTCCAGTCATTTGTGAGGGTAAGGGCATTAGGGAAGGGGCCAGGGCAAAAGTGTGCCTGTTTTCAGTCACTTGTCATTGTATTTTAATTTCAGATAAAAGTAAAAGAAGGAAATACCGAGATCTGAGATATGCAGAGGTGTAAAAGCCCCAGGATATTGGGCATGGCTGTTGTTATTCCTGGGCCCATTTATATTTCTCGATTAATAACTTAAATGGGGTAATTTAAAATTGTTAATTCTTTTCAGAGAGCCTGCATGAGCTCAGGTGATGCCAGACTTGCCTGTCACCAGGAAGGTTAAATACTCATGGTACGTACTAATTACCTAATCACCATTACTATCTTCTATTAATTCTACCCCAGGAACAGATTCATTATGACTATCCTAAGTTATTATAGCACAGGCTACAAAGAAAAACCCCTGTTGTTTGCATTGATTTAAAAGGAAAAAAAGCCTCTAATAACAATGTTCCCAAGTAACATGAGGCAATCCAGGAAAGCAGCAACTACAATCCCTTGCTGTCAGCTTGCAAGTAGGGAAGCTGGTTGGATTGCTGCTTTGCTTTTGTGTACTGGTGGGAAAAGGACCTTGGCAGATTTTAATTGCCTGGTAGAGCTGGGCAGATTGCACAGACAGTGTCCTGTGACTCCGTTCATTCTGCATGTGAATGCAAAAGGGCTTTGGGTCTGCCCACACACCCTCCTTGTCACAGATTCATAGAAAGTAAGGGTCAAAAGGGACCTCAGGAGGTCACAGCTAGTCCAACCCCCTGCTCCAAGCAGCACCAGCCCCAACTACATCATCAACTTGTCTTCTTTATGCAGGTGAGCCGTACTAGCATGGATGTCTGTTGAGAGAGCCAGCCTAAGGTATGGGCACCACATCAACCTTGCAGCCCAGGGGTTACTTAAGAAGCTCATCAGCTGTTCAGCACATGAAGAAAAGATCCAAGTTAGGTTTGGTTTCTAATCTCCATGCATACAGTACAACCAGGTCTAGGTGAAAGCCAAGGGTAAAGTCACACTGCATAGAAAGGGCCAGCAAAAAGCAAGGACTAAAGTGGCCTTCAGTTCTCCACAACTTCCCTATGTGCACAAACTTTTCCATCCCCAGCTAGGCCTGAAGACGGATAAAATGGGCCTTTTTCTACAATTCAGCCTTTGTCCCTATGTGTGAGGTTGGCTTTCAAAACCTGTCTTTGAACGCCAAGGGGGCTATCACTCTCAAGTCCACTGGGCACACACTTAGGGCAGAAGTCACTTTCCTCAACAGTGAATTCTGCATAGATCAACCTTTTCCATGTTCCCTTCCCATCCATTTGTAGCACTGGACCCTTCCTTGCACACTGCATCGTCAGCAATGCCTGCATACCGGTGAAGGCGGCACCCTGACGTATAGTCTTGTTGCATACCCACAAGTAGCCACGAAGGCCACATGTGGACTTTTTTCTACTGCTCTGATGAGACGTAGGTGATGAGTCCATGTCTCAGCAGCACCATCTAGGGTGGAAAGCTCCACTCCGCTGTGCAGCCAGGTCTTCGGAGGAAGGTGGATGCTGTGTTGCTCCTATTCACAACTGTGCAGATGGCCGCTTGCAGAGTTGTTTTTTCTTGATATGTCACTTAGGCTTCTTTTTCCGTAAGAAAGCTATTAGCAAGGATGCTTCCCAGACAGGTAGGTTTTATAGCTGTGTTTAGTGCTGTGCCATTAATCCTTCCATTTGGCACTGCCTGCTGTGTGTCTGGTGATGAGTGATACATAGGTCTCAGCCTCTGAAATGCTAATGACTGAACCAAAGTTTAGGAAGATCATTTAGAAGAAATGATGTCATTATTTGTAGGTCAGGCTTCAAGTGAGAGGTACAACTGATCAGTTATCTGAGAAAAGTCCAACTTCTGACCCTTTTGTTGACCCACAAGAAAGTAGCCTGGTTAACAAGATTGTGGGAGCAGAATTTCATCTTTATGCCTCGTGTTATTTGTTTCATCACATATTTCTGCAAAGCTTGGCGTCCAGTCAGCGGTCTGGAAGGGGTATTTATTGCTGATTGCAATGCCATAATGCTGGGATAACAT
>NW_005842494.1:558810-587880 GCF_000455745.1 Alligator sinensis | reverse complement strand
TGCTGCAGAGACACTCCAGCCCTGCCTTCTTGGAGTTGTATTACAGAGGGATTGAGGACTCCATCTCTTGTCGAGTGCTGACAAGAAGCATGATAGGCAACTTATCTTGCACTTCTGTCAGGTTGTTAGAGACAAGATAAAGTTAAATACTTTGTTCTTTGATCTCTTTTGCTATCGATGAATAGAAAAGAGGACCAGTTCCTTCAAGGATCAGATGTCAGTGCGAGTTGTCCCAGGTGCTATAAAGGTGAAGAATCAAATTCACTCTTAGTTGAATAAGTGCGACATCAGAGGCTTCAGCACAGCTGCGTCTGTGAAGAGGGAATGTCAAAAACACCCAGAGGAAGGCATTTGCATTGCAGTATAAAAGTTGCATCAGTCCTATGAGGCTTAGTAATTATGCCGCACCATCTACTGGACCTTCATCTACTAAGTATTTACATAAATAGAGCCCCAGGGCTCTCTTTTAATGGCACCTGTGTACACCAAGTTATAATTTAGCTTGAAAATATTATGGCATAATAGAGCTAACAAACATAATCATCCTAGAAAGTTCAGGAAAAAAAATCATATGTGCTGGATGCTCCTCACAGGGGAAATTCACCCTGTGCAGAGCCAACACAGGGCCTAGGCTCTGCTAAATTCCTACTCAAACCAAGCATTAAGTACCAGATTTGAAGTATCCTTCTTTTATTGAGCCATAATTCTCTCCATGACTAGCCCCACTGATCAGGATATATGACAATACACTCCTCTTGGGCTAAGTACTTGACTGCCGTTGAAACTTCGTGCTGGCTCTTTGCAGAGGGGATGTCACTCTCGATACATATTTCCGTTCTTTGTTCAAATCTGCATTATGCCTTGCTGTTCATGAGGACCTAAGCCAAATGTTTAGCCAAGTATCCAGCTGACTGGATGATCCATATTGGCTCAACTTGACATTCCTTACTGTTACTTTGAAGGCATATGGCCCTGCTGTCTTACCGCAAGGGAACAAGCCACTCTGCAATATGGATCACTTGCTAGATGTAATGCTACATTTTTGTCAAACTCAGTGTGTCACATCCCAATGTGCGACATCTAAAAATTTAAAACCAATTAAAGGTCATGAACCACATCAGTGATCAAATTGCTTATGCTTCAGCTCCTCTGAATGTTGCATGTTGCATTTTTGCAGTCTGGCACATAGGGCATACTTTTTCATGATGGGCTCCTTCATTATTTGGTGTCCTTTAAGGGGCAAGAGGAATCTAGTTGTCAAGCTGGCCCTGTCTGAATGGATGGTGGACTCCTTTTATTAACTTTGGATGGCAAGACATCCTTCTCCTCCTCCTCATCTTAACCCCGAAGAATCACAGTTCACGGCCGCAGTGAGAATGCCATGCTCATGAAATGCCTCCCACTGGGGACTTGGAAAGAAAGTGCTGCTGCCTGCAAGGGCAATGGGAAGTTGGCAGAGGTGTACCTGGGACACCGTTTCATGGGTTATAGATGCAAAAATGCCAGTCAAACAACACACTCTGGTGTATTATTTTAGGTGAAGTTGCGTAAGAACCACAGTGACCGTGACATTCAGAGTAATCACTAATGCTTTGAGAGTAATCGAAGCCCCACTGTATGCCAGCCATCTCAGGACACGCTGCACCTGGTGCTGCAAAAGGTGCCAGATGCAAGTGTGTCTAGATGCTCCGTCAATGCCAGTGGAATATTAACGAGCAGAGTGGTTAAGTGGCAGCGTTGCCAGTTAACGGGTTAAATCTAGTTGGCTGAACTTTCAGCCTCTTAGTCATGGGAATTGCGGGTTCCAGGAGTTCAACTGTGGGTTATTCTTTTTCTCCCACAACTCTCTATTCAGCATATTTCCTCCTCAGCTTGGTAACAGCAGCTCACCTCTCCCTGCTGTGTAGACACAGCTGCTGCCTTGGTTTCTCTCCCTCCAATAGGAGAAGGATTTGGGGTTTGCTCTCCAGTAGGACTCTTGATTAAATGGCAAACCTGAACACCGCTGGCCCTTCTCTGGGCTCAGCAGACTTGCAGCCTTCCCAGGCTTCAGCTGTCCAGCCCTTGGCCCTCACAAGACTCAGCCAACAAACAGCCTTTTCCCCACCAAGGGGTTTTGTTTTTTCCCCTCGTTGACACAGTGGCACCTGTGGACACCAGGTTATCATTTAGCTTGAAACTATTATGGCATAATAGTGATAACACATATAATCATCCAAGACAGTGAAGACCCCTTTCTCCAGCTGTCTTTGGAAATCACCATGCGAGGCCCCTACACAAAGCTCGGTACCAACACCAGGTTTCTATTCACTGCCCCAGATCTCTGCTCCCTTTTGCTTCATGCCTCCCTTGGTCCCTTTTATAACTTGTCTCCTCCCAGATCCTTTCTCCATTGCTGATGCAGGAGACCCTCATGTGGCAACTGGTCCCTCAAAACAAAAAAGCAGCTCTTTTTCCTTATTGTGAAGCAAAGCTGCCTTCAATATTTCCCCACAAAAGCCTTGCTCAAGGTCACTTGTGCTCTTGGTCCTGTGATAAGATAGGTAGAAAAGGAGATCTAGGTGTAAGAAAAGCAGAACTGGGACTTAAACCCCTTCTAGCCCAGCCTACCCACTTCCTCGCATGTGAAAAGAAAGCTGCCAAGCTGTGGCAGGGAAGGCAGGGGTGTGTACTCTACATCCCCCCCATACCGAATCAGTGAATCCATACACATGAATACTAAACAGTGCCTGAACTGGTTTGGGAGGTGACACAGGAGAACTTGGGGAAAAGCTGCTGTCCGTGCACAACATCAGCTTTGCACAAGTTTAGTACTTGAGTCTTGGTGTCTTGCATTCGGTATAGAAATGTGTTAATGCCCTTTTGCAGCCAATGCAGCAGAAGGACATCAAAGAGGGGTGTAGGATGGAGTTTAGGCTGCCAGCTTGAACACATTTAAAATGACTGACCCGTTTCAAAGATCCCATCAAGGTTTTGCATGTGCCGTTGGAAAGTCCATAGGGATTTGCTTTGTTTTAGAGCAAGACAGTCCAAATGGAACAGGAATTGGCAGGCATGTGTCAGAGGACAAGGAGAGAGAGGCCATTTTGTGGTTCGGAGCCATTCCATGTTGGATACCTCTAGCAAGGAGCATTAGTTTCAAATTAAAGTGTAGCCCTTCAGATGGATTAAACAATCCCGGCCCTCTGGGCATAGCATAAAGAAGGGAGCTGGAGTCCCTGTTTTTAGCACCTATTGCCTTAATGATTTCAGCTTGCAATACAGCTGCAGTCTATAGTTATTGCTGCGTTCCAGTACATTTAACACCTCCTAAATGTGGGTAAATGAAAAACCACATATACTACTCTGTTTTGCAAGTGAAATGTTTTTATGACCTTTTTTTTTTTTTAACTGTGGAAGAAAAAACTGCACAGTCCAAAAGAAAATGGAATTATACCAATCTATTAAAAAGCTCTCTACATCCACATGTTTGCTTACCCTATATTTTACATCCCTGGGCATCTAACTCAGTCAGGCATTGGAGTGAGCTGCAGCCAAGTCCTCCTGGATGAGGTTATTATTTAGGATGCCATGATAATGTGACCTTTGGCTGCTGACAAAATATCCTAATATACTGGGAGTGGGAGGCAGGAGGAAGGAACAAACCACGTGATCGCTGCTTGAGGCTTTTGTTGCAAGCCATTGCATCTCTGGAGCTGATTGTGCGTGTGAAACACAACTGATGAGCTGCACCTTCTGTTTGCATCTAGATGGGTCAGTAAAGTCATTTTCGACCGTGCACGTTCTATAGGCTTTCTTAATGCGTTTTCCATGGTCCTTCCCTAAGCCTCTGCCCTCGTACTCTGTGATATTAGAGTAAGGGATGGTGCCTGCTTTAAGCTCACCTATGATTTTTCAGTCCTTTGCTTTTCCATGGCTGACTTGCATCTTTATTTATAATATAGACATCAACCCAGCCCCAACCCTGTAGGCAATTTGATACCCGCTTGGGTAGGTCGCTGAGCCTCTCTTGGCGCTTCACCCCATGTCATTCCAACACCCATTTGATTGCACGACACCTGAAGCCTCCTTGTGCATTTGGTGATCACATAGACAGCGTTGAAGACTGTCCCTTTGTAACCACTGCACGGTAAAAGTTTTCTGCAGTGAAAGCCTGGCTTATGGCAGTGGCCTCTGTTCTGTGCAGAGGCATTTTGTCCATTAACGCCAGCAGAAGAGTCAGCCCAGCATTTGCAACTGCCATTTTTTTTACCAGATCCCAATCCTCTTTGAGATCACTCACAAAAAAATAGTGGGATGGGAAACACTATGTGCTGCTGCGTGCTGGACCAAAAGACAGTGGCAGGGCACTGAGCTCAGCTGCAGTCTGCCTGCCGAGAGTGCCTTTTCCAGACGGGGCTCTGAGATCAAGACTCTGCCTTACCTTGCCTTGCTTCCCACCTCAGATGCAGCAAAGACCTGTCTGCAGACAATATACCGGTAGCTGGAAAGCTTTACTGTCCAGTTAAAGAACATATTTTTGGTTTTGATAGCACAGGCATAAACTTCTCAAAGCATCTAAGTATTGGCAGGTGGGTTGAGGCATAGAGCAGAGTTAAGGATGGCTGGTGCTGGTGCTCTGTGATTGTTTCTACTTTCCAGCCCACAACTGCCCTGCTTTTTATATATATATATATATTCATTCCTTTCTCTAAATGCCTATCGTTAACTTCATTTATTGGCTGGGAACATGCAATGATATTTTGGGTTCTTGCAGGGAAATATAACCTCATCTCTTTACTGAGATTGCAAGTGCAATCAAGGGACTGACCCAAGGCAGCTGTGCTTGCATGGATCATCATTCACTGGACAGGGCCTGATCTTCTGCTCTGCCCTGAATTAAAGGCAAAGCAACAGGTGGCGGAAGTAAATGAGAATCCAGATCAGCCTGGTCCTTGCTATGGATGTATATTTACTGGCATAATTGACAGCCGTAATTTTCCTCCATCGTTTTTGCAAAATGCAGTTCGAGAGCCAAGTACTTAGCGTGTTGTAAGATGAATGCTATAGCAAAAGTGCTTACAGACAAGGAATATGGAAAATCAAGCAGTGAAAGAACAACAGATCTTTGAGTCAGAAATGGAGCGAGTGCCATTGAGGAGCCTAAAGAGCCCCGGACAAGTGCTAAAATAAGCTGTTCTTATGCTTTAAGACCTAATCTATCACCTTTTTTTTTTTTTTTTTACAGGGCAATTTCATAAAAATAGATTTGGTGCTTTGACGTTACAGTGAGTGCCCCAGGCAAAAGTAGATAAAGGGCAGTAATATAACTAATGGGAATAAACTTTATGACATGAACTCATCAGGAGCACAGAAAGAGCCACAAATTGGTAGGTAGGAGGGATAAAACCTTTTCATTTTTTAATTAATTTTTTTATTAAAGCTTCGCCAGTATAATATATCAATGCATGAAACTCCGATGGACCGGCGCTTCTCGCCAGTGCACCAGCAGATCAAAAAGGGGCCAGTTCACAACAGAGCAAAGATACAGACTTCAGCCCCATCGACCCCCTACCCCAAATAAAGGGTCACATACTGCTCACACTGAGATGAGTGTATCCCTGTTCACTTCAGCGGAGTTACTCCTGCATTATTCAAGCAAGTGCGAAGGAAAGAAGGCATCCTGTGCAATAAGGAGTGATGTCTCCCTTGTGATTTATCAAGTCAAATCCTCGGCTGGCTTAAATGGGTGCAGCTTCATTGCCTTCAGTGCCATTTCCCCCATTTGCATACACAGAGAATTTTTCCCATTTATCCTTCCTAAGTAGTAATAAGGCATTCAGCAGAAGCAATGCAGAGTGGATAATTTGAGAAAGCAACCACGGGAAGAGAAAAGACAGCACAGGGGCTCCAGGGGCCTGAGGTCATTTCATACGAGAGGAATTCGTGTTCCCTGGTCCCTTCCACCCGACACCACAGTCGTCTCTTGCCAGTGCTGTCAGACTCACACTGGGAAACAAAATCTGCATTTATTTTCCACAGGCTAAATATTTGTTACTGTTAATTAGAAGGCATGCAACGCTTTTGCTATCCAAAGCGCAGTACTTACTCACATTAACTAATTAATCGTCACCGCACATTCCTTCCAAGAAGCAAATAGATATTGTGTGCCCGACTTTACTGAGGGTGAAACTGGGCAGAGAGAGGTGAAGTGACTGGGCCGTGAATCGGGAAAAACAAGCTGCTCTCCAAGGCCCCCATCCCTCCGTGGGGTGCAGGCATTCACACAGCCCCATGGTCTTCGCTGGATCCCCTTGGGGTAGCAGAGCACAAGCCACGCATGCTGCCAAGTCCAATAGATAAGAACTATTTCTGAGATAACAAACTGGAGGAAAACACATATTTCTCAACATTTTTTGAGTATTGCTAAGATATTCAACTAGAGAGAGGAAAGGATGCTGGGAAGAGGGGAGGAAGCATCCGTTTTGTCAAAATGATAGATTCTGTATAAAACTCTCTGGCTTAAACATCCAACTTATTTAGTTTTAATAGGGTTGTCAGGACTGGACAGTTAGCTTAACTTATGAAAATCCAGAAAGTGCCTTCTTGTTGTTCCATGCATCATAATGAACAATAGCCTGACAACAGAAAACAAGTCTTGATTTAGAAATGATTGGTTTTTTTTTTTTTTTGGGGGGGGGATCGTCCGTAATGAAGTATGAAGGGAATTGAAGACTTAGTGCTCACAGATATTAGCACAAATCCAGATGGCTTGGAATTATTATTATTTTTTTAACTGTAATAGATAAGGCTTGAATTATGTGCCTAACAAAGACAAATCCTGCAGCCAAAGGAAATAATACGTTATACTAACAAGTATATTTTCCATTCCCTCAAAACAATGTAATTTAATCTGAGTTTCAGAGACAAAGTGGAAATATTAAATAGCTTTCAGAAGCGATTTCTATGGAGGCGAGATGGGCGGAGGTGATTTGACAAAAGTGTGCGCTGGAGTTTGGAAGAGGCGTGACGTCTGCTGCAAACCCAGGGCCAAGCCATGCGGTCAGCATTTGGTCTTTACTCTTTCCTTACTTAGGCAAAACCCGTGGCTTGAAAATCATCCTTACTCAGAGGTGCAATCCAGAGGCCCAGTTGCTACTTCAATCCCATGTAAGGCAAAAAGGGATGGGAACAGCCTTTTGCTCCCTATAATTTCTTCTCGAATGCAAAGTCAGGGCTGGACAAGTTCAAACAATTTCATGTCTTTAAAAGCCGAGCGCCAGAGCACAGGAGGAGATCACACTGCCCTTTCTTAGGTGACTATTGCCTTGCTTCAACAACTAGTCTCCATCCATTCCAGTTGGGCTACTCACAGCGCGCGGTCCTATTCGGTATAACAAAGATGTCAGAACCCAGCCTAAAAGCAAATATCCAAGAGCTGGCTCCCAGAGTTGTATCCATTTCCATTGCACGGAGGGGTGTGTAGGTGTTTTGGAAGTGGCAACTGGTGTGCAGTCTGGAGATGGGAACGGGATGAACCCATTGAGTTCCCTGCATTAATGCAAGGTCTCCTGGTTGTAACCTGCTGTGTGTTTGTTTTGGAGCCTCGTCCTGTTTGTCGATAAAACAAAGAAGCCAACATCAATTGCTCAGGGAGGGTTTTGAAATGCATGTACTGTAGCTTCTGTCAAAGCCATTCTGTTCTCTTGGTAAACATGTAATTCAGCAGGTTTAAAAAAAAAAAAAAAAAAAAGCATGTATTATTTATCCCAGAAGCTGGAACAGCCCCCTCAGATATCCTGTGCTTTGAGCCACAGAAAATAACTTGCATAGAAAATGTGGGGAAGAGGTCCTCATTGTTACAAGCCAGACAATGTCACTATAGCTGAGAAGGAGGTAACAGGCAGAGGGTGAGCAAGAAATGAGAAAAAAGGGAATCTAGCAGGGAGTGGAGGAAAACCTCCTTCTGTCCTGTGCAAGGTAGGACACACTCAGGATTCAAAGCTGCAAGGTTCATTCATTTTCATTCCTCTTGTGTTCCTTTTATTCCACTGGAGGCAGTGGGCGAGGTCTGAGCGCTCCCACTCAGTGGGAGAGATTTTCCAAAGAAAGCATGTAGTCATCACAGGAAACAAGAAATCTGCCCGGTGAGAGGAGGACTATCATCAAGTAGGCGCCCACCCATCTGTTAGACGGTGCTTCCCGGCTCGTGTGACCAGCGCCGGCAAACAATACGTATGTGCATGCACATTTGCCCAGAATATTTTCATGCATTTACATCTTCTTTGGAATTCAGTGAAAGACTCGGGTGCTCAGAATAACTCAGGACAAAGCCTGGATCTATACCCGTTGGAGCCAGAGGAAGCTCTACGGTTGCCTTCCATGAGAGCAGCATCAGGTCCTTATTTTGCATACAAACTCTCAACCTGTTCCTAATTCCCTTGGAGCTGGTGGGTGCAGTCTTCCAGTTTTTAGGGTTATGAACAGCCCTCATGAAGCCAGTGGGACTTCTTGCCTGATGCACGAGTTACATGACCAGGAGGTTTGCTGGATACGATGAGGTTTCCCTGGACAAAGGACCCCGGGGACGGGGAACTGAGCTAGGAGCTCCTAGCAGCAGAGACCGTGTCTTCGGCTATCGTTTGCACTCGCATCGAATCAGCTGATAACGTGGATACACAGACACGATTTAATGGTGATTTTTGTAACGTGGTCACAGGAAAAGTGTAACGTGGTCACAGGAGAGGCATAACATGGACAAGCATCCATGATGCTCAGTAAAAAGACATTACAATGACAGAATCAGAAAATCAGAAAAACTAAATGAAACAAAAAACAAAAGGGATATCATGGAAAAGAGCCCAGGCGAGATAAAGGAGCTAGTATTGGTGATGAGCTTTAGCAAAGAGAGCGTCAGAAATGGTGGAAGGCAAAGGAAAAGCTCTCATACGAGCACTGAATGAGCAGAGCGTGGGATGGGGAAGAAACGAGGGAGAAGCAAGGATCTAGAGGCCAAAGGGAGCACGCTCCTAAAGGACGGAGACAGAGCGTGCCCCTGCAGGGCCAGGCACCGGGGACGAGAAGGGCCAATCTGCCTTTGGTTATTGCACTCAGAAGCGCGGCAGGCTCCCTCTGCCACAGTCACTCCTCTCTGACCCATGGCTCCAAAGCTCGGCAAGCCGGGCCCTTTTCTGCCACTTAATGAAGAACAAGGAGCTGCCTGCGACACGGGGAGACGAGCCATTTCTCAGGCCTGCAAAACACAAACCTCCTTCTTCTCCTTTAGAGAGCTGATTGTGATTTGTCCTTTCATGGCAGGTTTCTTCCCCTCCCAGATAAGCCGTGCCGTTGGAATCAAAACTGGCTGAATCAGCACTGAATCATTTACTGAGAAGTGATGAAAACTGTCATTTTTCTTTTTCTACATAGTAATTTGCAGCAAAGGAAGCTGGAGCTGTCTGCGGGGCTGGCTGACAATGCCTCAGGGCTTCAGTGGGATTGTCAGTGGGCAGAGCTCTCCAGCTAGCAAACTACCCACCGCTGCACGTGTACATGCAAAATGCATACGCACGGGCTGGGGGGCAGAAAGCAAGCAGAGCAGACAGGAAATCAGCAACTCGGGGTGGAGCCGAGCTCTCTCCCTTGGGACTTCTCCTTTCCACTCACGTTAGGATTATACACATGAGAAAGTGGCCACACATTGCAGGATTGGGACCTAAGCTACTCAATTACAGAACTGTGAGTGCTCTGGTGAAATGCATTTGTACAGACTCATCCAAGCACTCCCACAGCCCAATGGTACACGGCACACCCCAGTCATCACAAGCAATTATGCAGGGAGGCCTGAGGCTACAGCAGTGGATTTAAATACAGAGCAGCCAGTCAGGTTAGATTCCCTCTTATTGAGTTTGTCATTCCACACCACGCCTCTCCTTAACAAGGGATTTTGATGCTCCTGAAAGGTCCCAGACTGATTGCTCAAGACACTGATGTCTCGCTCTTGGCAAAATAAGGTCAGCATGGGCCACAACACACACACGTGTCCATTCTCCAGATACTTAAGAAAGCCCCGTCTGCTATCACAGAAGGGAAGAAGGGAATTCACTTCCCCTATGCTGTTCACATCTTGCACATCGTGGCACGGAGGCCGATCTGGACGAGCTGACTTGGGGGTTTTGGCCAGCTGCTGGCATTGCCTTTAGAGCGGTGCACATCACCCTGAGCCCTGTTCAGAACAGCAGCACCAACATCTGGAGCCGTGACACAACCTCTGAAGCAGCCACATCTACTCTGATTTGGGAGCTCTGATGACCGAACAGCCTCCGGTCCCATTTCACAAAGCTGAGGCCCCAAAAGACCAAACGATTCCCCCAGGGTTCGGGAAGCACACGGATGTCAGAAACGAGAATACAAGAGCCTCTGTCTCCTCGTGTGCAGTGAGGCAATCATACCCCTCTGCAGCTAATCTCTTGGCACCCTGGGCACCGTTCTAGCACACGCAGCCTTCAAACGCCTGCCACACTGTCGGCAAGATCCCCTAGCCCCCGTGGGTGCTCCCCCTCCCTTGCTGCAATGTCAGACATTAGCTAGTGAATTAGTCCTGGATGCAATCTGCAGCATTGCTTGTTGAGGCCTAGAGGCATTTCCATCACCTTTTAAATGCTACTAGGAAGCACTTCATTTCTGGGGCGGGGCGGGGGGGGCGTTATTTATTTTAATTTAATTTAATTATAACTGAGATTTAACATTTAAAAGGCATTGGCTTAATAAGCACCAGGGATTTGCATTGCTGTCATTAAGAGCTCTGGAAACTGCTGAACAGTGTCTTCACCACCCAGACGTGACAGCAACGGGGTCTCGAGCAGGGGTCTATGGATTTGTGCTCCGTCTCCTCTGTACACCTGTAATGCTAGATGCATTTATCATGCTGGGGGGCTGGCAGAGCTGGATTGGATGGTTCCCAGAAGGTTTCTTGTCTCTGATTTACTTCTGTTTGCTCCTGTCCACCCTGAGGTTCAAACAACACTTCAACTATGCAGCCTAAACCAAAGTTGTGCCTCATTTTGGGCCCACAGTTTTGCTTCCTTCTATTATTCTGGTTCCATCTCAGTATTGCATCTCGTGGCAGAAAAAAGAGAGGCCGTGCCGGTGATGAATGAAGGAGATTCCTTTCTTAGGCTGCTGGACACAGCCAGGCCCCCTGACTGACTTGTGTCACCCCTGTCTGCTCACTTGCCCCATTTTACACACAATTTGCCCGTATGGCAAGGCTCACACCAGGTGCAGGGCAGAAAAGCCTGGCCTTCACAGCGTAGGAGCTCCCCTACAGAAACAGCTTTGCCAAGAACAACAGATCGTCCCTTCTTGCTGCTGCCTCTGCTAACATCACATTTCACTGCTACTTGATTTATTCTTTTTTTTTTTCTTTTTCTGAGCTGAACATGGCCCCTTATTATCACATCTGGACTTGATCACAGCTTTACAGCCTGCTGTTCCCTCCCCTTCCCATACCACACTCATTGGTCTCCAGTTCCCCTTTGCCAAACAATGGTTCTTTATATCCACTTCATCTAATCTATCTGCTGATATTCCTCAAGGTTCAGTTGCTTCCTCCATTGTTATTTGCAATTTATCTGATTCCCAAACCTGACATCACTCCTCGCCATGATATACAGTTATCTGGCTATTGCTTACCATGTGCAAGGATGTTATTCTGCATCGACAATTTTCCCCGTCCTCTCTCAAGTTTAGAGCAGCATTTGTTGAATTACAAAATCTGATGTCTGCAAATCATTGCCCCGTCCACACAGATAAGACAGGATTCATTACTGCAGACTCTACCATTACAGGGGAGAATTTAGGTCAAATTGTTTTGTCCTTGGGCACATCCCTTTGCTATTAAATTGGCTGTACCCCCAGCCCTCACTCCTTAAACAGAGTCTTTGGACCTATAACAATGAGTGGCACACAGCAAGGTGATAATAGAAACCTTCAAACTCATCAGCTTGTCTTATCCAAAGAAAAACCATGGCCTTTCCTGTCCTACCTCATCCTTCTTTCTCCACAAATATATTATAACAGAAGGATTATTCAGTACCTGGACCAGTCACCATGAACTCACAGTATGTAGGTAACTAGCTGTCACTATGGAAGATATATGACAGCAGGAACAAAGGACTGTGAAGCTAGATAGGGATTTAAATGACTAACTAAGGATTATTGTTGGGAATTCAGGTGATATCATCCTAAACAGATGGGGGGAAATAGGTCTTGTGACTCCTGTTCTACCTTTCTGCATTCATTCATTCTCCGGTGTCTCCATTTCATGTCACAGAGATTCAAAGGTAGGTGACACGTGAGATTATAGTGCTGGGCAGGGAGATTATCATTCATTTACATGTAAATTCTAACAACAATAGAAAAAAACCAGACATTTGTTCAAGGCATCCTACCACATAATTAATAAGGCAAGGCAACCCCTTTTCAAACAGGAATTCTTCAACCAGTCACCTGCAGCAAACCTTGCTGTGATCTGGGAAGTAGGCTCCTATTCCAACCTACCCCATCAAATGGACCTCCTTTGCCTAGAAGGTCACCAAGTTACAGATTAAAAAGATAGTCATGCCCCTGACCCCCACTCCAAACCCAAAGCATTTTTCATCCAAGGATCTCAAAATGCTTTAATAAATGAACCAGTTCTTTTACAAGCCCACTGTCAGAATTAAAGGTATCACCATCATCTTCATCCTTCCTGATTTACAGGTGGAACAAATGAAGAACAGAGAGTATTAGGACTATAGAGGGGTCACCGATTCAGACACTCATGGCTGGAGGCACTGCTACCAAACAAGAATCCCGTTGTTTTAAGGACTGTGGAGTCACAAAAGGATCAAAATATGTCCAAATGGGAAGCTAGAGGTGGCAGGATATGCTGCCTGATAGAAATGCAGCAGAGCATCTTGGAGTCTGACACCCATTCAGTCAGGGAGAGCAGAGCTAGGTCAACTGTGGCTGTGGAAATCGGTACCAATGGGTGCTTGTACACGTGACAAAATTGGTCTTTAAAGTGGTTTAATTGCCCCTTTGCGCCACTTTAACGGCATCACTGTTTACACTGGGGCGGTGTATTTTGCTTTAATTTCTTTTAATGTTCCCTTATGGGTCGGGGCCTCTGAGTACTTCTGTAATGACCTGACTGGGAACAGGATTTGAGTTGGGGAATATTTGTAATGGGATTTCCCCACTTCCCATCTGTACAATTTGGTCTTATGTAACTAAAGGAGGCAGGGGGATGCTGGGGTGGGGGGAATACCTGCTGATAAGCTGCAAAACAATCGTGTCCCTTTGACGCTCGCCAGGCACACAGCTGAGACTGGTTTGCACAGAACCAGCCCCCATCCATCAGCTGTATGATACGTCCACTAGCTATTGACAAAGTGTCCTGTAATCACCCCAGCGTAACAAGGAAGGAAACAAAACAGGCCTGAAGATCAGGGAAGAGATCAGATGCTCGTCACATATTCAAGACTCAGTCACCAAAGTTGCACGTCCGATTAAAAGCAATAAAGGCAGGCAGGCTCTATGCTACAAGTGCCTTCAGCGTGCACTTGTACTGCGCCGTGGGAATTCATATCCTGAAGACCAGGAGGCTTCCTCTCTCTTCACAAGGAGCAAGTGAGCTTGCATTGGAGTAGAAGTGTCCTCAGATGGGCCTGCCCTGACTGAGTGCTCTTCCCCTCTCTGAAGAGCCCCTGCAGGGAATGGAGGCAATGCCGCTGTCACTCCTCCAGGCTAGAACAGCTCATGTTATATCCACGCCTTGGCTTCATGGATGTACATCCTAGTTCAGCCTCAGCCATTAAGCTCTGAAGCAGCTGGAAGTCCAGGGTAGCAACGCTAATAGAAAATGTCCTGCCTTGCTGGTGTAGCAGCTGGGTTTGGGATCAGATCTGCAGTGTATTCAGTAGCCTGTGCATGTCGTGAAGATACTGCAAGAAGTTACAGTGAAGTGACCAAGGCAGACCAGGCCAGGATCATGTCTCTCTGCAGCCAGACATGGGTGCAATGGCTAAGACGCATTCACTGACATCTGCCCTGGGAATCGGACACTCTTTTGAGCATGAGATATCAGGACCTTTCCTGAAGAAACTCCATGGATGGACAGGATGGGCAAGTTTGATTTTATACAGAGTAACACTCCCCTGCCCCCCCACCCCCAACCCGCCTCTGACCCATAATCTTTCCCTCCCAAACTGGACTCGATTTGAACCTATGACCTCGAAGAGAGAGCCATTATTGATCCCCATGAGCAACGGAGTAATATATTTATAGCAGATTTGTCAATTCTTGTCTCAAAGTGTTGTGCGGAGGTACTGTTAAGCAGCAGTCGTAGTGCATCACCAAAGTCACTGCATTGCAGCAATGAGTGAAGTAATTCCTTTATTGTAGAAGTAAAATCCTCTAGTTGGGATGCAAAGAGTGGCAAAAAATGAAGGCCTGCATTAATGACCACTAAGCGTGAATATGGAGGCAAAGAAAATGAAGCATAAAAGCTGTCCGTCAGTAAAGGAAGTGGCAAAAAAGTTGGCGGCAGCACTATAATCTCTCAGGATGATATCCCAGTTTTAATGCTTCATGACCTTCCCGTGGGAATTACGAAGACTAAAGGCTCTATTTGCTAAGCAGAGGGGTCATGCGCTCTCTGTACATGTTTTTGCGTGGAAGCTGAAGTGCAAATCCCATTCTGGCTTCATTGAAAGTCAGTTTTATGCCTGAACTGTAGTTAGGATGTAACGATAAGCAAGGCTGAAAGGCAAGAAAAATCAGGTGAAGAAACAGGACCAGATCTTCAGCTGGTGTGAATCAGGGTGCTAGAGGAGCAATATCAGTTTACCCCAGTGAAAGCACTGGCTTAGAAAAGAGACAGAAGTGTTGACAACTGGAATTGCTCACTGTCCTCCTGTAGTCATACAATGGGACCCAGTTATTTATTTCGATAGAGACAGATTGAGCCAGCTCTGATGCTGCCGGGATAAGGCTATTTTGCAACCATTTCAACACCTACAGATCAGGGATAGTGTTGGTGAGGGATGACAAAAGGACATAAAGAAGCTGATTTCTGGGCATTAACAATTCATGAAAGACCCATCTGCAAGGCTCACCCCATTTTGCACAGACCACAAGAAAGGATTGCAATGTATTTTCTGACACATTTGTTGTTTAAATGTGTGCCGATACCGTAAACCACATATTGCATTAGCACCTACCGGGATGCTGTAGATGAGGATTTATTTGTATATAGTATCTATCATGCAAGGCATCAGAGCCAGCTCTACTGAGGGACACTGAGCTGTTAGGGAAAGGAAATGGGAAAATTTTGGGAGCGACTGCAAGAATGGGAGGGACTCGGAGAAAAACCTGGGCTTCCAGGGGAGGTGATGCTCTCCCCTACCTTGGGGGTCTTTAATAGGAGGCTGGACAAGCATCTGGATGGGGGCATATGACCCCAGCGCTCTGAGCCAGGGCAGGGGCTTGGACTTGATGATCTATTGAGGTCCCTTCCAACATTAACAACTATGAAACTGTGAGAAGAAGCATCTCAAGGATGTGAAATGGTGTCGGGTGTAAGGTGGGACGGATGAATGGGAGTGAGGGTGGAGTTCCTTCAGGACAGGTCTTGATATCTCCCGTGTAAAGGAACTAATGTTAGATACCCAGAGGTAGGCGTCACATTGTCTTCTGCAATGTTGTTTTTCATAATTTATCCACTTTGCTCTTAAAACATTTCAGTCAATGAAGCGGCCGCTGCCTCGGCAGGTATTTCAGACTTCTAATTGCTCCAGAAGACTTTGGTTGTGCTGGATTTTGATGACTTTCTTTGAAAGCCCTCCCATGCTGCATGGCTACGGGAGCACAGTTCACACAGATAGCACTGGACGTCAAAAATGAAGTAGCTTTCCAGCAACTGAACTACCCTGCGGTGGACTCCAGCTTCCAGGAGCATCTAGTCTGCACTTTGCATTTCACATGACGGCAGTTTTGCAGGAAATGTACTTAAAGCAGAGCAAAGCCAAGCGACACGGTTACCTCCCCTGGTTACAAACAATTTCATTTTACGGCTGCATGTATTTAAATCCACAGCAGAGCAGGACTGGCAGGGTGACGGGAAGCACAGGCTTTTGAAAGTGTCTCAGAAGCCAGCTAATTGGTCTCAAACCTAAATCATAAAAAGACCTGTAATTATACTGCTCAGAATTAACACAGAAGGCTTTTAAAAAAGTCCGTTTTTAAGTGAATTTATACTATTATAAGACCTGTCGCTTTGGAGTCGTAAAAAGGGAGATGCTAAGTTAAGCTTTGTGTTATCCTGTTTGTTCAGATGGTGCTTATGCCAGCTGTATCCAGCAGAAAAGCAGTTTTCAATTTATTTTTATTGCTCGTCTGTAAAAGCATTCCATTAAAGGAATATTACGCTGTATGAAGTTTCGAACCACCATCGGCAGTTTATTTGCTTGTTTTGCTGGGATGGAATAAATGCTCACTCACAGTAGCTGTTATTACAACTTCATGCTTGCACCTCTGTAGTTAAGGGTCAAGAGCTGTTTATCCAACAAACCCCATTTTTTCCCCTTTTTCCAAAGCATTTAACTCATCTCTTTTCATACTGAATGGGGCTGAAACTTGGGTTTTGGGTTTATCTGCTCACATGGAGCTCTCTTCTTGTACGGTACAAGGAGATTCTTCACTCCACTGAGATCATCGAGATGAAGGTCTGACAACAGGTGAATACAACTGGTCAGGAAGCGATTTTTTGTTTTGATCCATTCGATAACAGATAGGTAACTTCTTTCTATCATTCTTTCCATCCCAACTGTATTTCATACAGGTCTAAAGTCATTTTGTAAAGTGGTCAGATCAACTTTTGCTGCGGTTAACCATTGCAATATGGTAGCTGGTGTTTTAAACTATTGCTCTATAATGGCCCAGGCATTAAATCAACTTTGCAAGCTTAGAGACAAATTACCCCAGAATGGTTTGTTTGGAATCAACCTCTTTAAAACAAACCTTGGAAATCTCCTTTACGCATTGAGTTCATCCAAACCATTTATTCAAATGATTTAGATGCTATTAAATTAAGAGACAAAGTAAATATTGAGAAAAATGCTCCAAAAATGCGCAAACGGGGGTTGATGATTTTTTTTCCCCCAAGCTTTTGTGCAGAGGGCAGAGTCAGATAACTTTGTGCAGACCAAATTACAGTAATTGTTACCTAATAAAAGGCAGCAAAATATACATCTTGTTCCTTCTTTCTGAGCTGTTATACCATAAGGGAAAAGATTGGGGCATGGAAAAACATAACACATGCCTTGTCAATTTGATATTTCATTGCTTTCAGAGGCACAAATTCACTCACCATATTATCAACCTGAGAAAAAAAGATGGGGTGAGGGGGTGTGTGTATTCTTCAGGTGGTAAGGAGGACCAATCTCTCTCTACTGCTTGGCCACAAAACACAATTAGCTGGATGAGAGTAGGACCCTCTTGAAAGAAAATTGGCTGGATTGAGATGTGAATAGCCCAGAAGCTGAACCTGGAAAAAAAAAAAATCAATCCTTCCCATCCCTTTGGGATACGACTGTTTGGGAAAATCTGGCTCTGAAATTCCTCTACTGTGTGTGCGTGTGCGTATGTGTGTGTGTGTGTGTGTGTAATACTTAAGTCAAATCAATATAAATCTCTAAAATGAAAGATTGAAGCCATCAAAGGCAGAAACATCGCACAGATGAGAAGCATTTGTGCAGGTTTTCTTGGCTGGCTGTCAGACCTTATCCCCAGACTCCTTAGCCTGACGAGCTGTGGCTGCAATATAGATTATTTGAGGCAGATATAGGGCTGCCATTTCATGTCCTAAACCACGTGCGTCTCTCAAACTTCCATAAGCACCGGCGGGCTTGTGCAATCCTGGGATAGAAGAGCTCTGGGAACACCCTAGTGACTCCTAGGCACTAAATCAGGTAGCAGGCCAGATGCAAATAGACTTTGCAGGTGCTTCAACAAGATGGAAGTGGAATTTTAGCAGCTACGTGACAGAAGAGTGATCCAAATGAACTACAACTCCATCAGCTGCAAAAACATGCAGACACCTGGGTTCAGGAGTCACACTCTCTCATTTGCTTCCTTTTGGACTCGTGGATTGCAGATTCCTGACTACCCCGTAGCCCAGTTTCAATAAGAGGGGAGGAAAGGATGGGGAGCTGAGGCATCTAACCCTCCTGCCTCCCCTTCCAGTGGCAGGATGCTGACATTGCAATGCCTGAATAGAGGTGCCTGGGAGGTCCATTTGGATCTGGCCTTTCATAGATTCGTAGATGTTAGGGTCGGAAGGGACCTCAATAGATCATCGAGTCCGACCCCCTGCATAGGCAGGAAAGAGGGCTGGGTCTAGATGACCCCAGCTAGATGCATATCTAGCTGGGGTCTTCAAGACCCCCAGGGTAGGGGAGAGCACCACCTCCCTTGGGAGCCCGTTCCAGACCTTGGCCACCTTTGAACACTTCTGAACATATTACTCAGGGTACTTTGCAGTTGAATGGCTCCCCACACCTAGAGATCTCAGGTTATTTTACCGCGATCTGAACCAGGTTTTAATACCAGGTTTCCAGAGTCCCAGCCGAGCGTGCTAACCCCCAGTGCCTTGCACAATGAGCAATGTGCCCCCATCCTCCAGCCCTGCCAGAAAGCCAACAATAAATAATAATGATGGTGCTGAGCCATGGCAAATTCCCTCTCCTCTGGGCTCTTCCCTTGGAAAGCTGTGCGCAGGATAATCTTGATAATCTCTTTCTTATGAGCTTGGACCCTTCGTATTCATATTGCACTTAAAGGCTGTGCCCCTTCAACCATATCACATTTTATGAATCATCAGTTAAATATATGTAAAAATCAATTATACTATATGAATGTGCTCCCTGTTGTAACTGATGCCATCTTTCATCTTCCTAATGATGCAGAAGATCAGAAAATAATTAAAAATCCCTCTCTGGGTCCAACCTTCTCTCTTTCTCTCTTTCATCTTGAAGAAAAGAGGCAGTTTTCCTTCTTTAAGATGGGAATATTCAGGATTGGAAAGGGGCATCATGAAGAATGGGAGCACTGCCAGGGAAAATATCCTACAATTCATCACATATCTTCTGCTACTTCCTCTCTTCCCTTCCCTGGCTCTTCCCTGCTAGCTTCACATTAAAAAGAAAGAAAGAAAAATTCTACCCTAAAGGCTGGTAGGGATTTTGCCAAGCTGCTGGGTTTGGCGTTTCTTTTTTGGGGGAAAAAAAGTAGAGGAATTTTGCCACCCGTAATCGGAGAGGACCACCCAGCTCTAGCTGCACGATGGGGACCAGCATATTGTTGCCCTCCCATTCTTCATTGGAGTCATTATCGCAGATATAGCTGGCAGTGAGAATCTGAGACTACCCTGGGGACAGCAAGCCACACGCAGCATCAGGAAAGGAAAGTGTGAAGCGTGTGTGTTTGCGGGGGGAGGAAGGGGCCTTGCTGCGTGCACTGCGTGTTGTGCTTCCTCCAACCCAAGTAGTCGTGTTGCATATTATTATTATTAGTGTTATGATTGCTATTATTTTAAGCGCGCCTTTTTTTCCTCTTAAAAAACACAAACAGAATATAAATGACTCATGCATGGCATGGAAGCAGAGCCCTTCTCTCTGATGACAAAAAATGCTGGGGCAGAAGGGAAAGTCTCTCTCTCTCTCTAAGCATCGTTTTAAAGTCTCCTCTTACAGATCTCCCAGGTGTGACCATCATGAAGTGAATAGTGGTGGAAAGTCCACTAATGCGCAGCCTTCCCCATCGGATGCATGAAGCCAATTTCTGCTCCCTGTTCCAGGAATCAGTTCTGAAGGCTGGCTTTATCTTCCAGGGAGTTTAGCTCCTCTTGGGTGTTGCTTCGCCGGCCACTGAAGTCAACGGGGTGGAGGATGTTCAGGACCACACATTAGCAGATCAGCACTGCACAGGACTGAACCTGTGGATTTGATGTTGCTAATTTGAATCAGACACGGGTAAAGCAAAGAGTAGCTTTGCCTGTCTGTATTAAAAAGACAGCAAAATACTGGAAGTTGCACATCTTGGCGAGTTGGACTCTGAGCTTGCAGGACCTGGACTCCATTGCAGTGGGATCCACCATGCACCCCATTTGGTTTCGGGGGCCTGACACTGCTCCCATTGTCCTCTGGTCTCTTTGTGCTAATGTATTATTTGAATCTCTGCAGTGAATCTTGGCACTGATATTAAACGGACTTTCCCTTGGACAGAAGTTGGGGACAAAGGGCTGAGCAGATCCTTGTCCCTGTGCCAATTTTTCTCCTTCCTGGGATAATAAATACAGCAGCGGAGAAGAAAGGACACATACAAATGGATGGTATCAAAGAACCACTCTGTAATGCCATCTAGATAATGTCATAGTGCTTAGTCTTCCTAAATTTAAATTATTAGCAATGACCACGCTTTGCTCTCTCTTGATGCATCACTTAACCTCGTAATCAGAAAATCTATCCCATTCTCTGGCTTAGATTGATGATGTCAAATTATGCTTGTTTTTCTTCTTTTCCTTCCCCCCCCCACCAGACAGAGCAATCATACCAGCGTGAATCAGTCCTGAGCACCGCTGTGGGATGCCCATCAGGCATGTGATTGATATCATTGATGCTATTGGCAAGCCAAAGCAGGTGTGTCAGAACCAAATGCATTTAGGGCACATTAAGGTGTCACAAATGTATCTTCCCCAAGAATAATTTCATTCATATTCTTCATATCAGAACTTGACCCATATTTGTTGTTGTTGCTAGTTTAAGTAAAAGTTATAAGAAAAATAACTATTTTTCCTCCTGGTGGAAATGCACATGCTGTCTCTCAATGCCTGCAACCCAGGCATGGCTACACAGAGTCTAAATCATTCTCACGCTGTCTGACATCTTGTGAGTGTGAGCAAGCCTCCACCATCCCTGCCTCTCCCGACCTGCTTTTTGCAAGTCTTCTCTGCTCCTTAGTCCCTTAAATGCTCCCTCCACGAGCTGTGTTCATCCAGCGTAATCTTTGATCAACCCCTTTTTCATGCTCCTCCAGCTGCCCAATGGCACCGTGTCATGGCAAATAGTCTGGCCTCATTCCCGCTACACAACCCAAATATTGGTATTTTCTTGCCTGGGTAAATTTCAAGATGAGGGGTTGACTCTCTGATGGGTCTTGGCACCTGTTATAAACTCTTTCCATTTAACACCTAGTATTTTCCCCAAGGCATTTTGAAGATTTTTCCATTTGCTTTCAAAGATATTTAAATGTCCGTCTACATAGGTGGTAGATTTTCAGCTTTCACATCCATAAGTTAGGATAGAAATGACATTTGAGTTGGAGATTCAGTTTGATTGTTAAGATGTGGATTGTCAATGAGTTTATGCTGATAATTGCAGCTTTTCGTTTCATCCTGGGTTTCTGACCCCCATCCTTTTTGAGATTCTGGGTTGTCTCCTGATCTTTACTTACACCTTGGATGAACTGTCCCTTAACATCTCTGATGAACTCTTTCCTGAAACTAGTTTTACCTTCTTCTAATTGTCAGCCTAAATTTATTCATGACCAGTTTATGCCCATTTGCTTTTGTGCCCACACTATCACTTAGTATAAGTAGCTCTTCTCTTTCTTTTGTGGTTTTGAATCACGGAGAGCAAAGCATGTTTCCTACCAGCCTTCATTTTGCTGGGCTGAATACACGTTTGGTCTCCTTATTAGATAGGTCCCTCCATTCCCCAGCCCACCTACTACCTCTTCTCTGCACATTCACCTCCAGAAACCAAACGGGAGGATCATCGTTTTCCTTTCCCTGGTCTTGATTTACTCCATCTGGTTTTTACATTACTGTAGTTCCCTAGGATAGAAAAGCAGAATCCCTTTAGGCACCCACCGCCATAGGAATCAACTATCCCTCCCACACGTTAACAAATACATCCTTCCTGGGCACATCTACATGAGATGCTTAATGCATAGTAGCTCAATAACCCCGCACAGTAGTGTGCTGGGCAAAAACCGTGCCAATACGCTACTGTGCAGTAGGATTAGGTTACTGCACAGTAAGCATCACTAAAAAACCATGCTCCAGCACTACTGTGCAGTAACGATATCTGCAGTACATTTAGTTAGTATTTCATTAAGCAAGTATTCAACTAAATGCACAGTAATTACTGTGCATTAATGAACGTGTAGATGCACCCCTTGTGAAGCAAGGAATTACTATTCCATTTTAGATTAGCTACTGAAGTTTTTGATATGATACAGACCCAGAGGGGAAACCGCAGTTCCAAATACCTGCCAGAGCTTGAAATACTTGAAACCTGTGCTTGGATCTGCGAACAAATCACTCCTCTCAGCATAAAGAGCCAGAAAAATCTCAACCCCTGGAAAATCAAAGTGCGAGTCCCAGGGTAAAAATCCTGCCTATCTTATAGTCTATGGGGAAAAAAGACCCTTAGCTATAGTGGTACCAGTATTTTACCTTCATGGGTTCCAGTCCATCTCTACCTCTGTCCAAATACGGGCTTGATTGTATGCAAGAGATATTTATTCAGTACAAACAGTTCTGGTCTAATTACTCTTGCATTTATTTATTTGTCAAGCAATAGTGCATTTTGATTTCCTGATGCCTGTGAATAATAAGAGAGGGCAATCACCCATGGGAACAGTGCCTTCTGTTTGTACACAGACTGATCTCAGCAGGGCTGGTAGAACAATAGCTTTCTCTTCCTGCATTGGCAATGCACTAGCTTCTAAATGCACCTCCGTCAGGTTTTTCTGCAGGATCCACTTTTCCAGAATGAGAGACTAAAAGCAGCAACAAACAAGCGAACAAACCAAACCAAGCACAACCCAAATTAAAATAAAATGAATTGTTTCAGCAAAACACCCTGCTGGAAACCATTCATATTCTCTTGACTACCAAACAGTATTTTGGGAAATGCAATTTTGCTCTTGCTTTAGAAGAGAGAGAGGGGAGGAAAAAAAAAGAGGAAGAGTGTTTGAAATCCATACGAAGCTTTGAAATTATTTAGAAGGATAATCTAAGAAGAGTTCCCACAACTCATTCACTTCCCATTTTAGATGGTTTCTTTTTACTGAACGATGCCTTTGCTCGCAACGTTGCGGTAACACGTAACGTTGTGTTTGCTACCTTGGGTGAAACGTTGCTTTAAGGGGCTCCGCAGAGAGCTTTCCCCCGTATCGTTTAGTCCAGTTTAGAAACCACTGAGTTTTAATTACACATTCAATGCAATGGCTATTTTTTGTTGCAAAAGTGAATTTTTGGAGGTTTTCAAAGCTTTTTCTGGAAGAAAAAGAGAAATTAAAAAAAAAGCAGCTCATTTTCACAAGATATACAGATGTTAGACCCTCAGCTACTGAAGTGGCAAGTGTATTATAAAAATCCAAAACACGACAGAATCAAACAGAACAGAACAGAAGAGACAGGTCTTGGGAGACAAATCTTTATTTTTTTGGTTGATAGTCCTTCTCGGCAGAGGCTCAGGGTGATTTACAATAGAAGAAGCTAAGTAAATTATATGCAGGGAAATTGCTTGTAGAGCAGGGGAGAACACAAAGCAGGAACCCACCAACAAATATTTCAGCCTAGCTCTGTTTGCTAAACGGCTGCCTAAATAGGAAGATCTTATGATAGACTATAAGAAAAGAAACACAGCACAATGTTCTGTGAACACAGGCCTCTTTCTTCAGTCGTTACAAAACGCTGAAAACTCGATTGTGAAGTAATCTGCTGGACTCTAATATCACAACTGGAACTTGTGGAGCACTTGGGTATTTCAGGCAACACTAAAGATCACTTTGCAGGACCAGACTTTGGTTGGCATTGGGTATCTACCAGGCTTCTTCAGTTGAAGGGTGTCATGTGAAAGTGGAGATGCATGGTTTTGAAAGGCAGTTAGGGTTGCCACCTCTGACTGAAGCTATTTTGGGAGGTTTGTTTTCCCCCCAGTATGAGGTAATGTCATTAATTGAATTAATTTTCTTAAAATATCCTATTAAAATGTTTGCTTTCAATAGTCACCAGGAGATTGATGCCGATTCCATTAGACTCCTGGCCAGTCTGGGAGGGCTGGCAACTCTCAAGCTTGTAAGGATGCTGAAAAAGGCACAACGCTCTTATTTTTAATCATCTCCTCCTGTCCTTCTACCCCTTCTCTATGCTTTTCCTCTTGTCCCTTTTAACTGTTGCTTAAATCAAGAATTTCCCTTCTAAATGGATTGCTTTTGTTGGAATGAATTTCCCAAGAATACCCACAGATAGATCCATCACTGGGAGGACTTCAATGCGTGCTAACATCACAAACATTAAAGGGGAACAAAGATCAACATCCTTACGATATTTTCCATAAATCTTTGTTCTTCCTAGATAGATGATGCTGTTGCTTTTATCTGTCAGACTCATGTCTTGTTGGAAGGTTGATTTACCATCCAAAACTTACTCTCGCTGGCCTCTCCATATCACAATATCTTGAGCCTCTCTTAACAGTTTATAACGATTTCTGCTGAGCTGTGTATAATTGTGTTCCATAGTTACATGCACATTTATATTTGTTATCTTTTTGCACAGACCGGACTGAAAGAACAGCACTTCCTGCGCTATTTTTCTTTTTTAAAGCCATCTTGGTTATAAAGACTGACTTCAAATCAGCACTGACCTTTTGTTCAGCAGCGAGTGAGGTAAAAACACATAAAAATGTCTATTTAGATATTGGTGGAGAAAAGAAAGTTCATTGATTTTTTTTCCCCTCTAGTTTGGTAAGCCGTGTGGGCTTTTACAGGTGTTTGCTTCTGCTGAAAGAGACAGCACGGGGCGTGTGCGGGTCTTCTGTATTCCCAGAAAAAATTAAAATTGTCCCTCAAAATTGATGAGAGGTTTGTCTGATACAACACACAGTTCTCATTGAATTTTGCTGGCTCAGTCATCACTTGGAAAGCAGACAGAAGGTTTGTTTAAATTAAAGAGTTGCTTGGCCAGTCTTCTCCAGCAAAAGGCTCCTTTACTGAAGACATTCAGATTTTTAACCCCTTGTAGTTGGCAAGGAATCAGTCCCAGGAGCAGAGTTGTTGCCAATTTGCATAAAGATGCATGCCAACAAACCCAACCCCTTGAGCGTCTGCCAAAAGCCAACGCAAAACTGGCACCAGGAATTCAATTATTTCAAAATTCAAACAGACACTCTGGAAAATAAATATTCCATGCACAATGCCCTCAGCTGTAATCTTTGAAATTCATTGTTGTTATCTGTAGTACAGTAACTCTACTTAGGTGTCCCTTTGGGCTGGATATGGGACATATATTTAAACAAAGACAGGGAGACGATGCCCCACTGGGCTTACAATCTAGACATACAAGTGGCGGAGAAGAAAAGTAAAGTTCTTTCTCTTTTCCACATGGGGAAATAAACACAAAGCCAATATGAAACCTGACCACGCTCCCAGCTTGGGTCTGACTTGTGCTGCTGCACCTTTCTTCCACCAAAAGAGACATCCCATTTGCTATGGCAAAGGCCAAGGCAGGAAGTCTTGTCTGGATTTCGCCTACAAAGAGATTAACAGAAATAGGATTCAGAGGAGATAATGGATGTGCAACATGGTTTGGATGAAGGATTGCTTTGAACCCTAGCTGCAACTTGAATCAAACCTTGGGCTCTTTTGGAAAGGTTGAGAAAGTTTAGACCATTTTAACTTCTTTTCACTTTCCCTCTTGACTTTGCTGTTCTGGCCAGGACTAGAGGAGCCAAAACACTTGGCAGACTTGCAGTACTTCTGGCCTGATGTGACTCAGGGCAGCTAGGAAACCCTATGACGAGTTGTCCTCAGAAGGGACAAGATTTGCCTTGATGCATAGGAGCAGCACATGGCATATCAGATAGGCCCTGAAAAGGGGGCTTGAGTTGGACCCGAGAGCTACATCAGTCCTTGTACAACTTCACCTGCAGGGACACACAGTTATCATGCAGATACCTCTTTGCTTTTGACCTTTTCCCCATCTACTTTAATGGTAAATCTAGCAACATCAAAGAGAGAGAGAGAGAAACTATGTTTGTTTTTGAGGAAGTGTCAGGCTCTTCTACTGTTAATGTAAGGAAAGCCTCGTGGAAGGATTAATGATTAACGAGCATGCTTAGGTGGACGTAAATCATCTTTGGATTTGACAGCTTACATGGAAGCATAAATTTCCCATTGCCTATTTGTTTATTTCCCCGCATGTTCTCAGTTTAGCTGGGTTGCCAATGCTGTGATAATTTATTGAGAACTCAGCAAATAAATCTAGATTTGAAACCGTCAAAGGTAACCCTTGAAATAGAAGAGCGCAACAGAATAATCCATGGGATGCCAAGTGCTGGCTCCGTTCTCATCAACATCGAGGCTGCCAGGCCGGCGTGCGTACCGTCACTTAGAGAGCCGAGAGCTTGCAATTGAGCCTGAATTGCCGCTGCAAAGGATGTCCTACTTGCATAAAAGGAGACTGCAGCTTGGTTCTTGCTGTTCCTAAGGAACAGGATCAGAACGCGTTTGGCAAGGAGTGAACAATTAGAAATAATAAATTAAAGGTTTTAAATAAGGCCAGCAAAGCCAGCTTTTTGGAAGAGTGACTTAGATGTGGCCATCTCCTATGAAAGGACCTTAGACACAAGAAAAGACATCAGGCCAGGAGAATTATGGATGCTACAAAGCCTGCAATTTGGTATTTCATTGGCTGAGCGTGTTGTTCGATGGCCAGCTGGACCGTGCATTAGGGGCACAGCCTTGGACACTGTCATACGCTGGCTAAGCGTAGGGCTCATGTTGTTCTTTAGTGGGTGGACAACTCAGGATAGAAACGCTCGCTAGTTAATCACAGCTAACACAACACATGTTCAGGGTGTGTGCTTTTAATGCAGTGGGTCCTGGGTCCTATCCCTAACTGTTTGCACTTTTGTCTGGAGAGAAGCAGCTACATCACCGGCATCTCTCTTTTGCAATGTGCCTGAACCCAAAGCCCAGATCTGAGCAATGCTCAGTTTTGCAGGGATTTAGAGTCTGAACTTGAATTAGATCCAAATTGTGCTTTTGACTCCTGTCTACATGTAGAGTCTGCACAATATATTCCAGCACACAGCTGGAAATAATATAGGCTCAAACAGGGAGAGAAGTAGATGCATGACCGTGATGTATTGGAAACACGTGTCTGCAGGGGACACATGACATTTTTGTATTTGTAGGTCTAAGATGACAGATTGTAAAATAATGAAAAGATAGACACGAATGGAAGAAGAGAAAAAACACGGAAGAGCAACAAAGCCTTTTGCTCTTTGTTCTTTTATATTTATACAGATACATTTTGTTTCACATATCGGCCTTTTCTAAACGTATTGAAAGTGCATGGAATTCAGATGGTTCAGCAAGAGAAGTACCATTCCTGTTTTCAAACAAACTAGAAAATAGCTAAATTTTGGCTTGACTGTACCTTGAAAGTCTATAGTATTTCCTGGACAAGCTTGGCTTAAAAAATAAAAATCAATACCTATTAGATTATACTTCAATTTTGACACAGTATTTCAGACTCCACCAGGTTTAGGTAGATTAAACGGATGCTATTGCATCCCACTTGAGTTTAAGGGTCATGTGTTTGACCCACTGACAGAACAGGGGTTGTGAAATCAGAATAGATGGAACGCATCACTTTTTCGAGAGGAAACTGCAATTGCAACACTAGTTCCTAGCACAGTCTGTTCACTTTGTGATTTCAAAAACATCCATTTATTTATCCTTTTTTTTAGCACAAAAGGAAAGAGCTCCCTTAAGTGAAGAAGATCTCGGTGAATCAAAACATCCTACAGAATTATAAGGAAAGCTGATGGGATTTATCCTCAGTGATTTTATGTTCCCTGTTATACCTGAAAATTAGGGCTGCGCGAAGCTTCGGTCCCTGATTTAATTCAGTGGAGATTCGGCTCGATTTCCAAATCTAAATCAAATCAGGGGACCCTATAATCTCTCCGAATCGAATTGGGACCCTTCACATTGATTCGGAGAGACTTGGCGATTCAGACACAGCTTTAAATGTTTGTTCTCCATACCTTGAGGTAGCAGGGACTCGTGATCGCTGCGGTGCGGGGGCGGACGGAGCATCCCACGGGAGCGCGGCGGTCCCCAGCGCGCTCGGCAGCAGACCCGCAAGTGGACGAGAAGCACTTCGGAGACTAGTGCTTCCTGGGTCTGGGGGGGCACCCGGGGTCCCCCTGCGGCCGATCGCCCTCAGCGTGCTCCCGGCAGACCTGGAAATGAACTGGAAGTACTTCCTGTCGATTTCCAGGTTCACCACCGAGCACACGGAGCCCGCCCCCCCGCACTGCTGTGGCATGCTCCACGCGCCCCAGCATCGCAGCGATCACGAGTCGTGCCTGCTACCTCGGGGTAGGTAGAAAAAACTTTTTAAGCTGTGTCACAGTTTCATAGTCGTTAGGGGTCAGAAGGGACCTGAATAGATCATCTAGCCTGACCCCCCACCACTGGTTGGAGCACACGCTGGGGTCACACGACCCCAGACAGTGCCTGAAGTGGTCCAACCTCTTTTTGAAGTGGTCCTCGCTCCAACCTCTTTTTGAATTTACCCAAGGTAGGAGCGAGGACCACTTCCCTAGGAAGTTGATTTCAGATCCTAGCTACCCTGACAGTGAAATATTGCCTCCTATTCTCTAACCTGAACCTATTGTTCAGCAGCTTCTGGCCATTGCTCCTCGTCACCCCAGGTGGTGCTCGGGAGAAAAGAGCTCTGCCTATTTGCTGTTGATCTCCCCTGATGAGCTTGTAGGCAGCCACCAGGTCCCCCCTCAGCCTCCTCTTGCTGAGGCTGAACAGGCTCAGGTCCCTCAGTCTCTCCTCGTAGGGCCTGTCCTGCTGCCCTCTCACCAAGTGGGTGGCCTCCTCTGACCCCTCTCCAGGCTGGCCACATCCCTCTTGAAGTGCGGTGCCCAGTACTGGATGCAGGAATCCCACTGCAGC
>NW_005842494.1:548415-558775 GCF_000455745.1 Alligator sinensis | reverse complement strand
TGGTCTGGCATTGGCGGCTCATGTTCATCTTGGAGTCAGTAATGACTCCGAGATCCCTTTCCGCCTCTGTGCTTTCGAGAAGGGAACTCCCCAGCCTTTATGTATGCTGTGGACTCCTTCTCCCCAGGTGCAGCACCCTGCATTTGTCTACGTTGAACCCCATCCTATTACCATCTGCCCACTTCTGTAGTCTGTCTAAGTCTAATTGCAGCCTCTCTCTCCCTTCAAAGTCTCTCTTCACCAAATCAGCATCGAATCTTCAGATTCAGATTCAGCCAAATCGAATCAGAGACAGCAATCTGGATCAACAGATTGAATTGCTGTCCCCGATTCAGGCCGAATCCAAATTGAATAGGTCCCGGTTTGCGCAGCCTTGCTGAAAATACACTTTGCTTGGTAAGTTGGCAGAGCTTAAAGCTCTCAACCAAAGAGAAGGACAAGGCCCCAGATCCTCAAAGGTATATGGGTGCCTACCTTCTAACGAAACCAAAGAGAGATAGGGGCCTAATTATTTCTAAAAAAATTAGGCCTTTTCTCTATCTGGCTGCAATTCTGGGGCTAAGAAGAAAATGTCATTATTTTCCCTTGCACTTCAGGAGGCATTCGTTGTACAGCAGTTGTACAACAGTGGGATTTCACCTATATGCACTGAAAGGTTTAGATTCAAATTCCTGAACTACAATATTAGCACAATACTTCACATTGAAATACATATGGTAATGCTTAGAGAAGACAGATCAGGGTCCCTTTGTGAGAGCTGCAGAACATGCAACACATCCTAAAGAGACCATGGCCTCTTCAAGTAGCCTATTTTAAAAAAACATGAACAACACAGAGTGGAGGGACTATGGTTTGTCATAACTGTGACTCCTTTTTTCTGCTCTCAGGGTATTCAACAGCATTATTGTTCTTTAGCCTTTTTTTAGTAAAATGTTATTAAGCTAATAGGTCAGCCTGCAAGAGTTCTCCAGAAGTTTATGTAACTTCAGGTGTGTTGTTGAATTGTTCCCAGTCAGAGACGTCATGTGCTGCTCCTTCAGTCCCCTCATTTGATATCCCTGCTCATGCTTCTGGTAGGAATCCAAAATTCACTTTCTTTGAGGTTATGCACAAGTGGCTTTGAAGTGACGCGGGTCTGACCATAACATTTGGCTGTGCGGGGGTTCGGAGGGGAGAGTGCATGCAAATCTGAGCCTGACCACGGGGAGTTTGCTTAGAAATGCAGGGACTAATGCATCGACTCATAGATTTTAAGGTCAGAGGGATCATTGGAAAACTGATTCTGATGCTTTTGCATGGTGCAGGTTATCTGAGGACACATGAGGATTTGGAATCAGCACCCAATGACGAGAAAAGAAGATGAATGTGGGAGGCAAGCTTGCTCACTACGACTGGGAGTCAGGAAATCTGGATTCTGGTCCTGACTTGCAGGTGTGAGCTTCAGGTCATTTCTCCTTTCTGCCCCTCAGTTTCCCCATTATTAAAATAAGTAAAATACAGCAACGGCACTTTCCCAGCTGTGCAAAATGCTTTGAGAACTGTAGGTGACAACTGTTGTACAAGAGCCCAGTGGTGCTCTTCTAAGCAGCACTTGCCCTTGTCTAGTTGGGCAGGTCACAAAAGGTATGCACTTGTGGCCTCAAACCACTAAGAGATCTCTGATCCCGTGACATGGGAAACAAAAACAGACAAGGTTTTGATCTTAGGGAATGAGTTGTAATTAATAAGTTATGGACTGGCGGGAGAAAGGAGAATTACAAACACCTCTCTGAGAGGGGTTCAGGCTGACCCTGTGAAGGCATTTTGATTAAACTCAGTGCATATCACTAGCAGCAGGGCCATTTCCACTACAGTCACTCAGCAGGGCTGGGAATGAAGAAAACCACTCAAACGCTTCCATTAAATTAGTTTCCTCAAAAAAAAAAAAAAGAGGGAGAAATATTCTTATTGCTTTGCAGAGCACATGCCATTATGCAAAAGTGTATTTAACCCAAATGCTACAGAGGTCGCTCCCATCTGTATGTATTTGCATGGGAAGAAGCTTGATTTGCCCTAAGTCAAAGGCTATCTCGGCCTCCCCATGCAAATATATTTAAATGAAATGTATCCGGGGCTGCAACGGTACATTTTTCAGGAAATAAAGTCCATCGGTTGCGAGTGGATGCTTTGTACTGTTGATTGGAAATTCTTTTTGTGTGACAGAGAAAGTGCTTAAGAGAGTAAAAAAGGATCATTCAGTGAGTTAGAAAATTACTCCAGCCCTTAGACCATGTCAGACTAAATATAAAACAAACAAACTAAGGGGAAAGAATGAATTATTTAAACCTGCTGTGTGCAGACTGCAGAGGCAAGAGGGCATTGGCAACCGGCTGCACGGTGTTTGTGGTCCATCTCACTGCACATGTGCATGGATCCTGAGCAGGGATCGCTCGCCGAACCCCTCCCAGCATGCTCCCACCCTCCAAATTTTGTCCTGATGAACTCAGCGCTGTTGACAGGTGGGCTCTGAACATAAACCAGCAGTGACGGTAGCAATGCAGGCTGCTGGCTACATACTTGGTGCTCTGGCTCTGTTACAACAAACATACTGGTTTCACCGGGGCTTGGTCCTTCTTTACCGATCCAGAGGTCTGCCGTTATCTCCCGCTGTCTCTTGCTCCACACTAAGTTTGCAAGTGCTTTGGGGCAGGAACTGTCTTTGTGTTACAGGCATGTGCTTCGACTAACCCCAGTGACCCTTGACAGGGATTCTTGGAGCTACCATTAAGCAAATAATTAATGGTAAAGCTGCCTTATTCTTGACCATCTGCATCAAATGTGATGAGCTTAGACTCAATGGGCCATTAAGAACGTAGCCATCCTGCTTTGGCTCCCATCCCACTGTTAATCCGAATGGCAGTGTATTTCCAATATTCTTAGGGGTGCCAAAAAAAGGTCAAGCCCCCCAGCATTTCATCAGAGAGAGTCCCTGATTCAAAGAGCTCACAGTGTAATTAATTAGACATTCATAGAATCATAGAAAACGAGGGTGGGAAGGGACCTCAGGAGGTCACATCTAGTCCAACCCTCTGCTTAGAGCAGGACCAGCCCCAATTTGTCTACATTAATACCAGGGACACAAAGAGAGGAAAGCGACTTGCCCGTGGTGTCAAAGCAGCTCAATAGCAGAGACAGCTCCAGTATCTGCGTCTCCTGGCTCCTCATCCAGTCCTCTACCCATTACAATACTCGCTCCCCTCCCTTCTGCTTTGAATGATACAGATTCTGCTGTTTTGTTTCACACAAACCAGCCCTCAGCTCAGTTTGCAGCAGTACTGACTCCCTGCTGAAGTAGGGTAAGCTTGAACCACTGACCCAGCCAGGAACAGCTTCATCTCTCATAAATCACCAATCCCCAGTGGGCTAGCCAGCAATAAGGAAAAGCCAAGCATGGGGAGCATCTAAGAAATAAGCAGAGAAAAGAAATAAGCAAGAACCCCCCCATACACAACAGGGAAAAGCAAGGAGCAAACACTCCAAGAAGAATACTCCTTTTCCCCTTACCCACAAGAGCAATGGCAATAAACTGGGAGAGATGTTTAGGGGAATGAGGGCCACAGGCAAAGCCAGTCCCCAGCAGTGAAAGCACTCGGTGCCTTTGAATCAGGCCTTAACATAGACCAAAGAGCTCAGGACTGGGCTTCAGATAAAAATATGCACCTGATTCTGATGCCAAGTATTATTTCTATGGGAGACAGAGGTCCTGGTTTGGGGTGTGATGCCTTGAAGAATGGGGGCTAGTGCGCTACCAAATACACCACAGTTAAGATCATGGCAGCTCAGAAGCACGGACTTCTGCACAACGTCACACCCTCCGAATGAAATCCTGTGTCCTGTGCAAAGTGTTTGTGTGTTTGTAGGCCACTCACGAGTGCTGCTACAGGGTACGTGCTTCTTGAGGCCTGCTAGTGCCTACGCCCTCCGATCTCTCCCCTACAGAGTCATCTCCCCCTGGAAAGTGCCAGGGACCCCTGCATCCCCTCCCATTCTAGTACTGGGGTCAGGGTCCTGCGACCGTATTGCATTAAATTACCTGGAATTGGAATGGGAGATGGCACCAATGGCTAGAAAGATGAAGGATCAAAACTGTCACTACTTGATTCATTGTTATTCACTGTTACCTGGAATGGTGCCTGGAAGCCCTGGGGACTGCACAAAAGCTTAACAAGTGACAGTGCCTGCCCCCAACACTGATAAGAAAATTATTTAAATAGGGAAACTGAGACCGAGTGGTTTTAAGTGAGTAGCCCAAGGTCACATCAGGGAGTCTGTGGCAGAGTAAAGAAGTGACCTGACCTCCCAGGGCTTTGAGTAGGAGTCAAAAACACGCTTTCACCTGCTCTCGTAGTTAGAGTAGTCAGGCCAGCCAATCTCCCTGGTTTCTTTTCCCCTCCAGGTTTACTCCTAATGGTGACTATAATGACATGCAATCCTCTATCTGCTGCTGCAGGTGGTTTTGGGGACAGGGGTTGAGATTCGAACAGGTGAAGCTGGCTGGAAAATTGTCCGTGGGTGGCTGTAGTGACAGACATGGAAAAGGGAAGGAAAGTAGGGGACAGAGCCCACAAATGCAGTGAGACTGGGGCCAACCATCAGCTTCAGTCTTGCTGGAGTTATCATAAGCTTGGGCTTAAGGCATGGGGTTGCTGTGTACATGGGGCCCTTAT
Source organism: Alligator sinensis (assembly GCF_000455745.1). Taxonomy (NCBI): domain Eukaryota; kingdom Metazoa; phylum Chordata; order Crocodylia; family Alligatoridae; genus Alligator; species Alligator sinensis. Next base: position 554,069 of record NW_005842494.1, on the reverse strand, counting down.
GTGACCACATTGGTAGCACAGGCTCAGGGCCAGCCATGTGCATATGTCTTGATGAACTACCCAGAATATCCCTTCTTTTAGTTCCATGCATGGGGCTAGAGGAGTTTCATGTGGGAAGGTTTCTCTGCACTAGTAAAGGGCCCTAAGTATCACTGAGCCAGTGGATATCACGGTTTGCTGAGCATTCATCTAATTTTCCTTGATCTTTGGGTAATTGTTCTATGACAGGTGGTGCTTGAGGATTAAAGTGCCACCAAAATGGGAGCGTGCGGGGGTGCGGGGTGAAGATTCATGTCCTTATTGGCCAGATGCTGGAAATAAAAAATTAATGCACATAAATATCGATCGGTGCAGACATGGAAATCAATTTGTACACTTCCTTGCTAAGTAGAACAGGGACAATGTCCTTCAGTATCTGGAAATGTGTGCTTGAATGAGAGAGAGGGAGAGAAGGGGTTATGATGAAATCAAATAGGGCCCAGGAAAGTTAGCCAACTGGGCAGCGTCCGGGCAGCTGAAATGAAACACATGTTGGAAGAAATACTTGTACAAATGCCCAAAGAACATTGTTAGCTAATAGTTCACTGAAATATGCTGCTTCAAGCCACTCATGAAACCTGCCAGCATTAAAAAGAAAGCATATTAAAATCTATGCAAGTGGTCAACTAACACCGATCTAAACTATGCTGCTTACAGAAAACTGCATAACTGGGATCGATTCTGCCTCAGGCTTTTCGAATGTCTGTACCATACCTAAGCGTACATTTCTGCAATCCAAATTAATGCACGATTCATTAACCCGCAGCCCTAACTTTCAAATTTGTGTCAATGCACCTTGAAGACAAATATAACTGCCTTTTTTTATCGCTAGCCTGTGAGGAGCAAATGAAATTGTCTGCAAAAAGGTTAACATTTTAATAACCGTGTCCACCATTTCTGGTCAGCTCCAATGCAAATATCTTTAATCTTGAACTTTCAAATGTTCAGGGAAAAGAAATCCTTCATACTCTATTTTAAGCATCCTATCCTGCAAAGAAATTGATATTCCAGTAAAAAAAAAACCAGAGGGGGAATGAAAAATAGATCTTGGAATGGCACTTCAAATTCAGCCATAACTGTAGGGAGTCAATCAATGTTTCCATAATGATAATAAAAAGAGCATCAGCAGCTGCAGAAAGTGCTTTAAAAAGTGATGGGGATTATGAACCCTCATGCTGCAGGGCATAAAGCGACAGGGGTCAGGAAGCAATTTCCTTGTGTATATTGGTCATAAGCCAGAGGCATTACAAGAGTTTTGCATTTTCCTCTGAAACATCAGGTATCATTCAGTGCCAGAGATAGGATACCAGGTGAGTTAAACGTGTTCCTTTTAGCTTCTTTTATAACATTGCAGATGAAGGGCCTGATGCTAGAAATCTTCATCTGACATAATTCCCATTGATATGAATGGAAAACAAATGCTTAACTAAATCAGCTTCACAAATAATTGTACTGGAAAGCAGTAGCCATGACTGCAGAGGGGGACTAAAGCACAGGTGAGTGTTTTCAGCCTTCTGAATTCAAACTTTCATCCTGTCAAGTAACCTCGAGGGAATGATATTGCCTTGGGATGGCCGCAGACAAAGTTTTTAGAAAAAGACCTGGTTCTCTGAGAGCTGTGAAGAGCTCTGGACATCTTTTCAAGAAGAAACACATATTTAAACCAGTGCTGCGTGTCTTGGCCATCAATGTTCAGACCAAGAAGGCGGAGGGAGGTCTGCTTTGCGCTGGATCTGTGCGCCAGCTAACATGAGCTGCTGTGCAACGAAACTGCCAGTTCTCACTGGCTCCCATGAGAACGGCTTAAAAGAACAGGTTCCCACATTTAGCATTTGCTAAAAGTGCTTAAGTATGCACCTAAATGTTAGAAAACTGAGGCGTTTCACCCATATGCATCAGTTGAAGTCTTTAAATCACGACTAGATCTCACTCAAAGGCCAGCACCGTATCCATTTTGTGTTGGCATAACTGCGTTAGATCGGGAAGTGGCCTTTTTTTTTCCTTCCATGACAATTATGCCCAGGCAAAACCTAATATGGGCACAATTAGACACAGTGTAATTAGATATGCATAGAATCACAGACAATGAGAGTGGGAAGGGACCTCCAGAGGTCACATCTTGTCCAAGCCCCTGCTCAAAGCAGGACCAGCCCCGACTACATCGTCCCAGCCAAGGCTTTGTCTACCTGGGTCTTAAAAACCTCCAGGGATGGAGACTGCACCCCCTCTCTGGGCAGCCTGTTCCAGCGCTTCACCACCCTCCGTGGGAGCAAGTTTTTCTTAATATCTAACCTAAGAAACCTTGCATGTGTTTAGTTTACTCCTTTACCAAGTGCATTATATCAGTGTAAGTACGTCTACTAGTACAGTTAAACTGGTACAGCTCACATGCAGAGAAGACTTAATGGCTATACTGACACCAACCCAGAAATCTCCAGCCTGTGCTATATAAGAGATCAGATCCAATGGACGCTACATCTTTTTGCTTCAGAAATCTATAACCAATAAAAGAAGCTGGAAATGGGGGCGGGGGAGAAGAAAACAATATCCCTGAGCGAAACCTCCAGCAGGAAGCAGGAGTGTGAATTATTCCACCAGCAAGGGAGAAAAAAAAATATTTTTGCAAGAAAAGAAATAACAGGAGGGGAAAAAAACCAGTCTGTAAATATAAATCTCCATTTAAATCAGTTGTAAGTGAAGTGAGTCATTCACAGCAGCCTCTTCAACATGACAAACAGCTCATGGAGCAAAAACAAAGAGTAGATCACTCAGTCTCATTACATCTGAGCAGCAACAGGCACTTATGATTTATGCCTGTAAAAATCAATTGTGCTTTATTGATTACAGAGATTACGAAAAAAAAGTTTGGTTAAAACTTGGGAAATAGTCACATCTCTGGGTCTAGGGCTCAACCTGCCTTGAATACTGACAGTCTCCAAGCTGCCGGGGACATGGAGGAGGAGATGCGCGTGTTGGTGTTTTATAGCCAGAGCCAGGTGGATCTGGGATTCTTTTGAACCCCGATTAGTGGATACAAAGCCAAATTAATCAAGCACCAAGTCATATAGAGCTCCAAAATGTCTGAATGTCACCCAGCTGCGAGGAGGCCGAGAGGGACTATTGAGATAAGACATCGGTAGTATTTTACTTTGTGTTTGTGTTACTTTAGCACCTAGAGGCCCCATTCACACTGGGCTTATCCTGGGAAGCTTGGTACCTCCTCATGGGGTGACAAAAAGTGACTCCCCAAAACACCCTCTCCTTCAGCTTTGGCAGGGCTTCAAAGCAGACGGCCTCTGTAACGTGGAGCCAACCGTTTCCGGACAGCATCGTCAGGACCCGCATCTAAACCAAGTGTTGCTGCAGCACCGAGCCGGGAAGCTGGATACAGCTGCATTTTTCCCTGCACTTCCTGAGGATCTAATTTGTGCTCTGGAAACATGCTGAGCCCTCTCGGTATATGGGGATGGACCCAGATCATCGTAATCACCAGGAGGGGCTGCAAGGTTGGCTTCATACATAACCCAGACAGGAGAAGGACTTGGGCTCCGTTAAGGAAGAAAGGGCAGGCCTCCAGATGGCCACATTGCTCTCCACGGATGATTTTGTCAACTTGTGAGACAGCATTTGCAAGCCTGCACACTGGGCAGAGACCCAACAAACTCATTGCACAGAAGCTACCAGGTGGTCTAAGTTTATACGTGCGTCTTTTTTATCAACATCCTAAGGACCTTGACTTCTAGTCCATTGGGGTCTATGGAAATACATCCACTGACATCCATGGCCAGGCCCTGGAAAAAAGTTTAAAGAAAAACTTTTCAAAGATGCCCACTTCTGACTGTTAGGGTCTATTTATTGCCAGGGTCTGGTGCTCCTCTTCCCCCCCACTCCCGTTTCCCTGCCCAGATCTGATCCAGCAATCAAAGGGGAGTGTCTATTCATGGCAAAAAAATAGATGTAGTTAGTTTTAATGAGACAGACTAGCTGTATGTGTCAGTGCAATGCCACAATGTGCTGTTTATGTCTTGTGCATTCAGTTTGCTCTCACTGAGATGCCAAACTGTTTCTTTGGTAGTCGTTAATGCGGGAAGTTTAGTATCATACAAAATATGTAGCAATGATCAGCTCCTGCTATCTAAATTAAATCTCTCTGCTGTAAAAGTCTGGGGCTCCTGAACGACTCCGCTCCTGACAGCAGCTTCTCACGTGGCTCCGAGTCCCACGTATGGCCTGGAAGGCAAGGTCATAGCACTCAGTGAGCAAAATATCAGCTAAACAAGAAAGTAAATATTAATTTCAAGGAGAATTTCTACTGATCTGAGGTTATTATACACTGTACATATGTAATACCATGGTTCAGTAGCTAAAGGCAGAAAGATTTATGCAGCTGCAATAGGGGGAGATGCTCTTAGGAGGCTTGGTAGCGTTGGCTGCACTTTACTAAATCACTTGGAATAGTTAATTCCGTTGATATGTCCTTTTTTGGGTCACCTGGCTATTCTGGCTTTGGCATTCTGGCCGTCTTCCAGCTCAAGCAATTTACCCTGCCTGTCTACAGTCCAGCTGGCATTTCCATTAGTTGTATGCTTCACTTCCTGTCATAAACTGGAGTGTGGCATTTCTGCGTGTTGTTAAACAGTTGTCGCTTCCCATTTCCACTGCATTTTAGTGGCAAGTGAAGTCAAAGCAGTAGCTGTGTGGATCCATATCACAGAACCATAGGAAAGTAGGGCTGGAAGGGACCTCATGAGGACGTGTAGTCCGACCCCCTGCCCAAGGCAGGATCGTCCCCATCCAACCCATCCTATACAACAGTTTGTCTAACCTAGTCTCACAACTGTATGAACAAGCCTTTTGCATAACTGCACAATGGCCAGAAAACACCACAACTTGCCGCAGAAAAAATAGTAGGATGAGGGCGCTCTCAATTCCAGTGTTGGCCTACATTTCCAACATGATTAAAGTTTCTAAGAAGTGAGCTTGACACAATGTAGTGAGATCTGGCTTTAATCACCCTCATATGTCTCGCCCACAATCTGAGGCACCCCAAATCGGTAGTCACTATTGAAAATGTAGGCTGCTGCTATCATCATTCCTACATGCCGATGATGACAGCTGATTTGAAGGTCTGGAGTTGACTCACTAGGACCTACTCAAACCTAGGTGAAGCCTACCCCTAGCTTGCTCTGCAGATTGGGTGGTTTGAGTTCCCGAGTGCAGCCAACATATCTCATGACTCCTTAGAAATGGCTTTTCATACTGTAAGAGCTGTGCTGAAATCCACTGCGCGAGTAAGAGAGCAATGCCTGTTTGAGTGTCCAGACTCGTACTCCAGAGGACTGAGATACAATCACGGCTTTCCACTCCCATCAACTTCTGCCAAATTTTTGAAAAGTGTTTTATTCTTGAAAGGCCCCTACCCAAACACTGGGAACATATTGAGCCCAAGGATATAATGGTTTGGGCAGCAGTCCAATACAAACCATATTTATCAGACTTCAGTGTACCACAACATAGCTCCAAATAAAAATGTAAGAGGCAGTGCAAAATTTTCTGGAGAGGCATGAGATATTTTTTGGGAATGCATGAAAGGGGCCATTGGACTTCTTCAAATG